>NW_022196280.1:0-141790 GCF_008641045.1 Pistacia vera | reverse complement strand
CTTGGTTACATATGTTCAAATCCCATCAATAAAATTATTTTACAAAAAGATGGAGGAAAGGGTTGAAGCTAACTTGATAGAACTTAAAATCTTTAGTAATAAACAAAACAAAATAAATAAATATATATATACAGTAGCGGATCCAGAAATTTTTTTTAAGGTGAGTCAAAATAAAAACTAATTACATATTAATATTTTTGTTAAGATGGGTCAAAATCCAAAAATTATATATATTAGTATTTAAAAAAAAAAATTGAGGGTGGGCCGGGCTGGATCCGCCCCTGTATATATATATAATTTTTACGAAATTTATTAAGGTGTGTAGCCGTTTTATGGAATATGTAGGTCGTTAATGGATAGATTTGTGACATAGACCTAACATTCTCGAAATATAACATAAAATGGCGAAGAATCACTTATTTTCTTAGGAAGAGATATCACTAGCTAAGTTATATATGTAAGAGATTTCCTTCTATTATTGAGTTGTTTTAATTGGTAACATATAACAATTGTCATCAATACTCCTACTGAAACCAATCGATGACAAATCATAACACACACTCATATATATGTATATATACCCACAAAGATATATAAAAAAGTTTTTGTCACTAATTGCCTCTAAGCGAGGGTGATACATACAAATGGGTTTCGAGTGTTCTCTCTAAGAATATAGGATTTGAGTACAAATGAGAGTGGATGATGATTAAGGTCGAGCTCTACGGTTATCAATAAAGTTGTACTTCTCTTCTTGCTCAAAGTCTTCTTCTCTTGCAATAACGCTCTCTATTTATGTCTTCACCACCCCTTGAAATAAATTAGAGTTGTTGCTTCATTTAATGCACTATTGTAGCTTTCTGCAAAACTACAAAACCTAGAGGAACGATTATTCAATTATCATGAACGGTCGTTCTTGACACCAATAGTCACTTTTCTTTCAAATTTAGGTTTTGAATAGTCATTCTCCTATCGCAAACAGGTGTTTCCCTACGAGAACAGTCATTTCTTCTTGTACCACTTAAAGTCTAGAAATTCCATAACCATGAACGACTTCGTGGAATGGTATATTTCCTTCTTGGAATGGCTTGATATTTTCTAAGAATGGGCGTTCGTCATGGTAGTTCTATTTCAACTTCAATTTCCCAAAACCTTGACTTGAGCTCAAATCTTCTAAGTCCAAAAATTTCGACTTGAGATAGAATGTGCATTCCTCTTATGGAACAGGCGTTCCTCTTCAGATTGCAAAGACCATCAAGATTCCAGAACCATGAATGATATGATGGAATAACGTTGTTCATGTGGAATGATCGTTTTGCTTCACATCGCAAGTGTGTGTCAGCCTCTTCGAATAAGTCTTTTGTTATGTTTGGAACAACTTGATGGAATAGGGCATTTGATTTGAAATGGCTTGATTGGAAGTTGGCAGATTGATGAACGACATCATGGAACGATGTCATTCCTTCTTGGAATGGCTTGACTAAGACTTATTTTAATTCGAGTGAAAGGAAACGAGCATTCATCATGGTAGTTCTATTTTGACTTCAATTTCCCAAAACCTTGACTTGAGCTCAAATCTTCTAAGTCCAAAAATCTTGACTTGAGATGGAACGTGCATTCCTTTTATGGAATGGGCATTCCTCTTTAGATTGCGAAGAGCGTCAAGATTCCAAAACCATAAACGATGTGATGAAACAACGTCGTTCATGTGAAATGATCATTTTGTTTCAGATCGCAACTGTGTGCCAATCTTTTCGAATAAGTCTTATGTTATGTTTGGAACGACTTGTTGAAACTGGGCGTTCGATTTGGAACCACTTAACTGGAAGTTATCTTCAATTTGGAAAATTGAGGGATGATGTCGTTCCTTCTTGGAACAACTTGACTAGGAGTTATTTTCAATTCAAGTGAAAAGGAATGGGCGTTCCATATGTGAGAACAGGCGTTCCACCTGGAAAACTGCATTTTCATTTTAAGGTTATGACTTATGTCATTCCTTTTGCAAATCATTAGTCCTTAAACATTCTTTTGATTAGTTTTGGCAAATCAAAACATATGAGGGCTCAACACAAACAAATTTACTTATAGTAGACTAATCATATTCCTACTAAAACAAGTAAGAGTAATTATGAAATAGGAAAACTTAACTAATTCTTAAAATAACGAGATTCTAAATTAAAATTAGGAAAACAACTCAAATTCTTAATATAAAACCCTAAATAAGAAAAACAAATAATGAAACGTAAACAAAATCAAATCGTAATTTAATTAGGTGCAACAACTTGATTTTGCTTCTTTTGATCCTAAGGTGTAAAGACAATTTTCTTTCCATCTTGATATAAGGCATAAGTAACACACACGCACACCCACCCACCCACACACACACACACACACAAATTCAGGTTATAACACCTTGTTTAAAGTATGAATCTATTTATGTGAAAATAGTTAAAAATATATAAACGATATTTGAAGTATAAGTACTTTATTATTATTATTATTATTATTATATAAAAATGTAAAAAACACGAGAATTTGTTTTAATAAAGACCTATAAATTATAGTTTGTTACCTATAATACTTGAGACAAACGCTAACAACATGCAAAACCATAATAAAAGGTTTGAAATTATTTGGTGAAAGCCAAAGGATTCCATATATTATTTAGAGTTGTACTAATGACAATTGCACCTGTGAGACTCACTACATACCTCGTGTCACATGGTATATATAAAGTTGAATACCCATATGGGTTGATCGACACGTGACACATTTTGGAAGCTCTAGAATTACTCTCTTTTGACACATTGGATTAACAAACCAATCAAATTGCTCTATCTTGACACGTTGGATTGGTATTTATTACTCAATCTATAATTATTAATTAATTACAAAAATGGGATTTGTATTAATAAATAATAATAATAATAATAATAATATAGGTGCATTGTATTAGCATTATAAAAGTCTAACCATAATGACACATTAGATTTGTGATTATCATGTGGTTGAATTTTATTAGATATAGACAATATTAATTGCTGCATTGGTATTCCAAAGTCTAAATAAATAGACATAAATATTAGATTACATATGTGCATTGCATTGGTTGTATTAATAATTAATAATAATACTAATTATATAAATGCATTGCATTGACATTCTAAAGGTCTAACCATAATGGCACATTGGATTTGTGATTGCCATGTGATTGAATTTTATTAGTAATGATGTAGACAATATTAATTGCCGCATTGGTATTTCAAAGTCTAAATAAATAGACATAAAGATTGGATTACATAGGTGCATTGCATTGGTAGTAAAAGCATACATGTTTATTAATAATTATATAGGTGCATTGTATTGACACTGCAAACCTTTCTTCGAATTTAATGGTATTGGCATTTGAAAGGTCTAAATAAGGAGTTATAAAAGGAGCATGTGTTCAATTGTGTATTATCGCAATATGTTAGTTGGTGTCAACAATACGTCTGATCTTTTGTTAATTGTTTATAGGTCATGTTAGTTTGTGTCAATAATACGTTGTTCTTCATGATTTGTTAATCGATGATTTTTTATTTATTTATGTTTTTGTTGTTGTTTATAGGTCAAAGATTCATGAATTGGCATGGAATAAATGAAGGATGTCCGATTGACATTGTTAAATGAGTTGTTATTTTGATTCGTTCTTCTGAACTGTAAGTATATCTTCTAACTATTTTAATACGAAATTATAAGTATATCTCCTAACTATTTTAACGGTTGTTATGTGATTGAATGATTGTTTTTGTTTGGTCAATCTATTTGAATGATAAATTGTGTTAGTCCTATCAAACGATAAGTGTATTCCTTAACAATTTTAATATGAAGATTAATTAACTTTTGTTGATTTTGTTTTCAGGTAATAGTTGCTATACGAATGAATAATTGTTCTTTAACAATCTTAACATAAAGATCGATTAAATTTTGTTATGTTTGTTTTCAAGGAAATGTTTATGTACTTTACTAAGATCAAATCGAGGATGACCCTATTGTCGGTCAAACTGTGAGTATGTGTCATATTTATATTAGTAGAAACAGTTCATTTGTGTTGAATATGTTTTCTGTAAAAAGATTCATGTATTTTAATTTATTATATGAATGATTAATTATTTATGTCCTACTAATGTATGAGTATATATGTTAAATGAATTAATTTTGGTTGATTTTGTTTTTAAATTAATAAGTGTTATTGAAATATTTTTTATCAGTCCTAATATGATAATCCCTTAAATCTGGGTCAAGTAAACCATTCATTTTATCATTACACGCATTTCAGTTTTCACTGAACAATAAGTAGTAAATTGACCATAACCCGCTCAATAAAAATCCAATTGATGAAAGGATTGAATCTTTAGAAACTAGACAGACAATGCTTTAATTTGATATATTATACACTTAATTTTGATAACTGTAGCCCCACTGCCAAACCATTCC
The DNA here is from genome assembly GCF_008641045.1 of Pistacia vera. NCBI lineage: Eukaryota > Viridiplantae > Streptophyta > Magnoliopsida > Sapindales > Anacardiaceae > Pistacia > Pistacia vera. The sequence goes on along the minus strand of NW_022196280.1, from coordinate 137,317 downwards.
TTTCATCACCACACACATTTCTGCTTCTACTGAACAATCAGTAGTAAATTGACCATAACTTGCTCAATAAAAATTCAATTGATGAGAAGTTTGTATCTTTAGAAACTAGACAGACAAGGCTTTAAATTGATATATTATACGCTTAATTTGGATAATTGTGGCTCCACTGTAAAATCATTTGTTTTATCATCACACACATTTCAGTTTCCACTTAATAGTCAGTAGTAAATTGACCATAACTTACTCAATAAAACTCAAATTGATAAGAAGTTTGAATATTTAGAAACTAGATAAACAGGGCTTTAATTTGGTATACTATACACTTAATTTTGATAATTGGAGCCCCACTGTTGAACCATTCCTTTTATCATCACACATATTTTGGTTTCCCTATGTTTCTCGATTTTCACTGAACAATCAGTAGTAAATTGGTCATAACTTACTCAATAAAAATTCAATTGATGAACGGTTTGAATCTTTGGAAACTAGAAAGATAGAGCTTTAATTTGATATATTATACAATGAATTTGAGTTACTATAGACCTACAACCGAACCATTCATTTTATTATCACATACATAAAACCAATTCAATTTTAGTGATGACAAAGGAAAACAAATATTAATATGTACTTTTAATTGTATTTGTTCTATCTCTTTTTGTTGATATTTTTTTTATGTTACATACATATATCAAAAACAGGTTGTTGCTAGATATAAAAAATTTTATTTGTATCACAAATATCATCTGATGTTTGTTGCCGAACCATGTAGCTTTAGTAAACCATTTATAATATATCGAACCAGTATTATTATCCTTAAAGGAAAATAAATATTGATGTGCAGTTTTAATTGTAATTGTTTTATCTCTTTTTGTTGATATTTTTTTATGTTACATACATATATCATGAAAAAAGGTTGTTGCTGAATATAACTAATTTCATTTATTTAAAAAATATCAATTGGTGTTTGATGTTTGATGTTGAACCATGTAGCTTTAGTAAACCATTCATTTTATCATCACACACATTTAGGTTTCCACTGAATAATCAATAGTAAATTGATCATAACTTGCTCAATAAAACTCCAATTGATAGGAGGTTTGCATTTTTAGAAACTAGACAGACAATGATTTAATTTGCTATATTATACTATTAATTTGGATAACTATAACCCTACTTTCGAATAATTCCTTTTATCATCACACACATTTCGGTTTTTGCTAAACAATCAATAGTAAATTAACCATAACTTTCTCAATAAAAATTAAATTGATGAGAAGTTTGAATATTTAGAAACTAGACAAACAGAGCTTTAATTTGATGTATTATATGTTTAATTTAGATACTTATAGCCCCACTGCCGAACCATTCATGTTATTATCACATACATTTCGGTTTCTACTAAACAGTCAGTAGTAAATTGACTATAACTTGCTCAATAAAAATGCAATTGATGAGAGGTTTGAATCTTTAGAAACTAGAAAGATAAGACTTTAATTTGATATATTATATGCTTAATTTGGATAACTGTACCCCTACTATCGAACCATTCCTTTTATTATCACACACATTTTGGTTCTCCTATTTCTTGATTTTCAATGAACAGTCAGTAGTAAATTAGTCATAACTTACTCAATAAAAATCCAATTGATGAGCGATTTGAATCTTTAGAAACTAGAAAGACAAGGCTTTAATTCGATATATTATATGATGAATTAGGATAACTATAGACCTGCTGCTGAACCATTCATTTTATCATCACACATATAAAACAAATTCAATTTTAGTGATGACAAAGGAAAACAAATATTGATATGTAGTTTTAATTGTATTTGTTCTATCTTTTTTTGTTGATTTTTGGATTGATTTTGTTATTTGATTTGTGGGTTTTACAATTATCGTCTTTCTTTAAAATGCCATCATCAAATGCTTTTTTGCTATAGGTGGTGGTCAATTCTAATTACAACAAATAGATTTGTATCATAGGACCTTTATCTTCATAGCTTTTTCAATGTTTCAATTAAGTTGCCTTCAGATTATATTGTTGGAGTTATTGTTGTTTTCTATGTGAGTTCTCTTCTCAACATTCTTAATCTTTTTTTTTAAATTTCTAAAATAATAATAATAAAAATAATTCATTTTATCTTCTCAACAATCAAAATCAGTTTTTTTTTTCCTTTAGCTCTGCAAGTCTTTTGCTTAAAAGTTCACATTTTTTAACAATGTTTCTCTTTCTCTGATTGATTTATAGATTTATCAATAATACCCAATGGGTTGTCTTGCAAATTTTTTTACTTTTCTTGACAAAATTTTAAACTGTGATTGCGGATTTCAAATAGTGACATATTTGAGAAGAACTATGATGATATACACTTTTAGTTCAATTTATGGATATTTTATTTATTCATTTTTTAATTATCAGTTCAATATAAAATGAATTTCAATATAGAAAATATATATTTAAAACACAAAAAACCCAATAAGAATGTGAAAAAAAAAAATTATATAATAAACATACCTGTGCAACGCAACTTAAAAATAAATATAAGTTACAGAAATTGAGGAAGGTCAGTATAAATTTTAAATTTAAATAGTTGATCTTGCTAATATTTAAATGATCTTCAATATCATACATGATTCATTACAAAATACTTACATCGAATATCAAAGACATATTTGCAAAAAAAATATAAATTGTACAAGATGATGATCTTGAAAATATAATTAGACCATATAATATTCATGTGATTTTCTCAAGTTGGATGAATGATTTAATGATATCTACCTATAATTGATATAAATAATTAAATAAATACAATTATTAATTTTATCTTAACACAACTTTGTATATATATAAAATTTAATAATTATTATGTTTTAATTTAATTAGATTATTTTGTTAGAATAAATTTGTTTACAATTTATTTCAAAACCATTGAATAAACATATCTGCAGCATGTGAGTCCCGTGTTTAGTTTATTTAATATTTATGGCATGTGACACGACTCTATTATTTATTAGAAAGTGAGTAATAAAAAACAGATGAAGCACGCATTAAACACAATCAAAATGTATGAATGATAAAATAAAGCTTAATTTGTTGAATTGGTTTTGCATTAAAAATAACAATAGCAAAAATGGACCAAGTACAAAGTACTGAATTAATGAAGCTGCCACATTGAGAAAACTGATTAATGCAATTAGAACATGGGTTTAATTATTTTAGTAATAGAGATTTACCTATTCAAAAGATGCCTAATTACCTTTATAAAAAGCAAAAGGAAGTTTAGAATGTGGGCGGCATTTAAATGTCAATTACTTTTCCTTGAGGTTTTTTTATAAAAAAATAAATAATCTAAACCTCAATTAATACATTATAATTTCCTCACCCTCTTCTATGAACTTTAAAAGTAAAACTATCTTTTTCTTAATTTAAATGAATGGAAACAATTTCGATATATTCTGTTAGCACTATTAAAAGTCTAGCATTCAGGAATTTAAGTGAGGCGAAATTAAAAAATAATTATGCTTTAAATTTATTTTTATAATGAAAAATATGGAAACTATGATATCTATTGTTGACATTGTTTGTTTAATACAATTACAAGTTTCTTAATATATGGTAAAGCAAATAAAAAGAATCATATTAATATAGAAAATAAGTAAAAAAATCATAATTTTCTAAAGGTAAATTATACTAAAGAAACTAAGTAGAATATCATTCATAAGGTACTAAAGAATTTAAGCTTTCTCAAAACTTTAATTTTTCAAGTTTGTGTAAATTTTGTTTTACTTATATAATCTTTTTTTTTGTAGGACTTAACAAGATTGGGTAAAAGTTGGGAAGGTAAGTATTTCTGCTGGTTTGGGACTCGGGTCGGGGATAATTGAAATTATAAAAAGTATTTCCTGAAAATTACAGGGAGAGCGGTGGGTGGGCCTGAATTGGCTCCGCCCTTGGTGTTATATTATACAGATACAAGTAATGTTGACGCTGAATTATAAAGTCCGGTCTTTTCATGTCTTGTACTCTAGTTTCAGGAATCTCCACGTCAACTTCTGAGCTCGGTTCTCTCGTGTGAAAACATCCATGGGGGTTAACAGTACCAGTACCAGTACCAGTACCACTAGCGTCATCTCTTTGACATTCAAGCCAGACAATCACTTTATATATTCCTGATCCTGAGACTTACCTAGTCGTAGGAGGGATGACAGATAGTACCAGTACCAGTACCACTAGCGTCATCTCTTTGACATTCAAGCCAGACAATCACTTTATATATTCCTGATCCTGAGACTTACCTAGTCGTAGGAGGGATGACAGATGAAATTTTGCTTAGCTTTTCCATATTAAACGAAAACCAGCTTACTGGAATCTTAATGTGATGAGGGTATGGGCATTAATTTTTGTGGAGAATTTTAATGAGGCCTCTATTAATTTTCATCAAAGGCTTTAATTTCTACCTTTTCATAAAACTTGCCAAGTTGATGATGGCACGCCGTTTGGTTAAAATTTCCACTTTAATGTTCGAGCATTAAAATGGTAGCCATCCTGTGGATTCGTAGCAAGCTTATAGAAACCACCTGAATAGGCTTACTCTGCTGACCTGAACCCGTTTGTGCGCAACAAGCCATCATCATAGTCATAGGTCTTGACCCTCCTGTCTTTGCTCCTAGTCCGGACTAGATTTATTTTGGGCTTACAATCTTGTCTCACTTTGGGCCTTTACTCTTTGTTGGGCCCTTCTGCGACAATTGGGTTTATTGACCCACATGTGATTTTACTGTTTTACCCTTGGTATATTTATTTATCCCCCATCACAAGTAAATATATTGATGTATCACATTATTCATACTCCAAAATTACGGAAGAGTAACACTACACTCATTAACTTTCTCTTACTAATGTCATGTGTCAACTTATAATTCATCAGTTTATATGGGTCCTATCTATCCAATAATAAATCCCACCTAATCAAGCTAATCACAAACTCCCACATGGGGTTAGTGAGAAAAGTTAATATTATTTATTACTAAATTCGTGCAATAGACATATATTATTATTATTATTCTTTGAAACAGCTCACATACTAAGTTATTTTATAAATAGTAAACAAAAACTTATCATAGATACCTTTATGTCATAAATAGTTAACTATGATAAGAAAAACAAATACAAACTAACTTGTTTTTATTAGATAATTTGTAGGAAGACATGGTATAATTATTCTTTCATCCATGTTATTTTTATGAATGACATTACCCCTATACTCTACAAACTGATATGGCATGCCGCACCAGTACCATGTGACGTGTGGGCTATAGTACTTAATCCCCAAAAATTTAAAAAAAAAAAAAAACCAATTACAAAACCAAAATTTCCCCCCAAATTTTACAAACCCAAACCCAAACCATCAAAATTCCTAATTCCCCTAATCAAGTCTCTCTCTGTCAAAATTCCAGCCGACGACCACCAGCCAACGGACGGCCACCACCAGGAAAAAAAAGGAAATTGGAAGCAATTGGAATCGAAGATGGAGATGCCGATAGCGTTGAAGAAATGCCGTAGAATAGCAAAAACGAAAAGGGAAAGAAAAATGGAAAGAAGAAGGAGGTAAAGAACCTACGATTTGAGACTGAAATAGGAAATCTCGTTCTATCTCGTTCTTGTCTTTGTTTTGGTGGCCAGATTCAAGGAGGCCGAATGTTGTATCAGATTGACCTCATCTGGAGAAGGAACTGGAGGGGAAGTTCCAAAAGGCAACTCAATAGAATCAGCCAAGAAAGGAAAAAATCAGACTAATGATGGAAAGAATAAAGTAACCCAATGTTTTAAAAAAAAAAAAAAAAAGAATAAAATGCTTATAATCTTAAGAAAAACATTTAAAATCCACCAGGTTTCGCTGGACGCGCGTAATAGGTTCTTTGCAAGTAGAGTAAGATAGTCTGAATTTGATATGAAAGGTAATATTGTCGCTTTGAAAAGATGCACATATTCGTTATAGATCTTATTTTTTCTTCTTTCTCACACCTTCCTGTGATGGCCTATTAAGCTCTGACTATTATTAATTTTGAGGATACATATACCTAACATTCTTTTTGGATATTGGTGTATATTCAGGTGAAATAAAAACATGGTATTGAGATGCATATATTCGTCGGTATTTATTCATTGTTTTTCCCCACTTTCTTGTGATGACATGTTAAGTTCTAGCTCTTATTAATTTTGAGGTTGCATATATGTTAACATTCTTTTTTGATGTTGATATATAATCAGTTGCAATTAGTAACATTCTTTTTTGATGTTGATATATAATCAGTTGAAATTAGAACGGGGTATTGAGATGTTGAGATTCAGTTGCTGAAAATTCTGTAAAGCAGATTTCAAATGGTTTTGTTGAAGCCCTCCAGTTGGAAGCATCCCCAAGGAATCAGTAAATCATGCAGGTGTTATCTCAAGAACAGATGTTTCAGTTTCACTTGCTAGTGATCCCTTAAACCAAACTTCTAATAGTTGTTACATGCATCCATCTTTGGCGTACTTGCTGTAACCCAACAAACTCCTAGTTATGTTGGTGATTCTATAATTTTTTTGTTTACTGACAACATTGAGGAGGTATATCCGGGCATTTGAGGAGTCAAGTTGCATTCTGACAGTGATTTTTCTTTTCTTTTTTGTTTATTTTTGGTCAATTGTTCATGTCAGTTGAAAATTGAACGAGGTCAGCTCAGGCAAGAAGAGAGTCAGATACCTGACCTTCTGTATTATTGTTTGAATATGATGTATGTTGAAGATGGTGTTGAGCAATGTAAAGCATCGGATGAATCCATATGCAAGTTGCTTGTGTACATTATATGCTTGATGCCTAATTAGATGTAATCTTTAGAGTTTTATTTTACCAGTTTTTTTTAGGGCTTTTGGTTGATGCAAGGATTTGTAAACTTACCCAATTTTGGGAGGAAAAGAAATAAAGAAATACACAAAATGCATTGTTCATATTACAGTGTTTTATGTTACATGTATAAGATACTTGCTTGTGTAAATGATACTTCAGGGAAATGGAACTGCTCTTCAGAGAGGGACATTAAACACAAAATCACATAATGCAACATTGAAATACAAATTTTTTTTTTTTTTTTTTTTTTTTGTGGTAAACTCGATAATTGAAAAAAGATAAAAAAATTACAACCTAAAGGGGATTACTCTTTAGAGCCTAGACCTTGGACAAACCCAAGGGACCGAACAACTAAAAAAAAAAACAAGATCAGCCAAGGATTGAGGTGGAAAAGCAACCCGCCTGGCCCAGCTCGCGGCGGGTTGCTGCAAATGGCGGGTCGGTCTTGACCCGCCTAGTGACATTGGCAGGCTGGGTTAGCCTGCCAATATTAGAGAATTGGCTGGCCCAACCCGGACCGCCAACCCTAACCGCCGGGTTAGGTGCGGGTTGGGCCGGGTTAACCCGCTTTTTGATTATTATTTTTTTTAAATTTTGTTTGTTTTATTTTATTAAGTTTAAATGTTAATTAACTTTTCAAATGAATAATTAACAATTATAAATGTAATTGTTTTTAGTTAATTGTTAATTCTTTTCAAATATCAAAATAAATTAAATTAATTTTTTTTTGGTTAACATTCCCAATATAATTCAATTTTATACATATTAAAATTGTAATATAAGAATATAAATTTATTAATTTATTAAAAAATAAAATAAGAAATTATAATAATTATTACCTCGTTAAAAACCTCACCAAGAAAACCCAATAGGACAAAAACTTGGTAAGGAAAAAAGAGTGCAATAATTGACAATTAATTTACAAGTTACAATTACAAAACAACTAATTTGGGGTTTACTAGAATCCCTCATCCGTATCACTCTATTACAAAATTGAAATGATTCTATTAAAGTATCGTCGACAACCTCGTATTGACCTTGATGGCGCGACCGTTCCCAATCTCGAAGACATATGAGGACTTCAATCATTAGTGGTGAAAGTTTAGTCCTCCTTTCATTTAAAATTCTTCCACTTGCACTAAATGTTGTTCGAAGAGAGGTTGAGACAGGAACGCGAAAACATCCAAGGCAAGTCTTGTAATACTGGAAAAATACATTTTCTGGCTCTCAATAGTCTAAGAGATCAATGTTGGCTCTCTGTTGTGGATCTACTAGAACATTTCAGGGGTTGCCAAATATTGTTGAAGCTCATTACTTGGGACTGCATGGAAGACAGTACATTAGTTATTGTTGTTGTTGGTGGAGCTTTTGAAGAGGAGGTTGTGCTTCGGATTCGGGTCCTCTTCGGCCTATTCAGTGCACCTAAGAGTAGAAGTCTTCATTTGTTTCTTCTGATGCAGCTTCCCTGGATGTTTTGCCTCTTTGTGGGTTCCCATACCTGTTTTCATATTGGAAATAGACTTCAAAAAGTGTATTTTTACCTCTCCTATTTGATTGGCATATGCTTCGATTTGTAAATTTTCACATAAATTGTCAAAACCATTTTCAAACCTGCTAATTTAATTCTAGGATCAAAATAGCACCTAAACAATAAAGAAAGGAATGGTTCCCAATATTTAAAATTTTTTTTTCCATTGCTTTATTGGTGCATTTAAAATTACATTGTCTTTGTTTTTTATAAATAACTCGGAATTTTTATAATTGTATGTATTACCAATGGATTAGATAGGAAATACACACCAGAAAGTGTTAAAGTGGATTGGTAAAAGTTTTAAGAAAAGAATGAAATACTTTAGCTATTTGCCATCATTTTCTACCAATAATAAAGACCTCTATTATTTGCTACAAAAATAACTAATTATATTAGCATAAGCTAAACATGAATCAAACATTAAATAAGTACTATTCCATCTAACAGACATTCTAATGTAAAAGTTCTAGGAGACATATTTGATTTTATACAAGCGTCTTGAAATCAGTATTTCTTTTATTACTACTAGTAATCCAGCTAAACAATCTCTAATTTTATTATTTTTTTAATTGTTTTCATACCACTTTTCACAATAAATTAATAACATAGCATGCACAACGTTGGTGAAAAAACTTCATATTGTATATAAAGGATAATTACTTTGAAATAATATATAGCTTTACTATTAGAACTTGCATATCTAAAGTTAAACTTATCACTTTACTAACAACATCATAATCTTCTAAAACTTCAACAATTTATTATAAATTTGTTCACCACTATGATCAACATCCATTAATCTAAATCCTAATAAAGATTATTTAATTTACATTCATTATCAAAATAATGACTAGTCACACAAATATAATATTGTTTAGCTCTACCACTCCAATATCGGCAGTTAGAGCCACACTAACATGACAAGTATGTATTTGATTTTTTAATTCTAATTTCATTTTTTTAAACAATTTTATTAAATCATTTCTAGTTGCAGTTTTAGAATAACTTTTAAATCCTGGAAAAAATGAATTTTGAACAAATCTTTCAAAATATTTATCTTCAGCCATATTAATAGATTGATCAGTTGCAGCAATATATAAAGCTAACTGTTCCCTATATACATCAGAACTATAACGCCAATTAGTACCCATATTAGTTATTTGAGTTTGATTGCTTTCTCTATTTCCATGTTGATTAATATGTTTATTAGCATGCCTTTTTAAAGTACTAGTACCATTACCTGAATCAGCTTTATAAATATTTCAACAGTATTTGCATCTCGCTTTCTTGACTTGAATGCCATTTTCTGTCTCGTAAAACTTGTCGAAATGCGCCCAAATGTCTGATGTGTGTTTGTCTTCGCTTCTGATGGCAGTTGATGATCCCGCCTCAGCTTGAGATGAAGTTGGACGAGCACGACGATTACGAGGACGACTTCTAGAACCACCGGGAGCTGTTGGAATCGGGGGCATAGTTTGAGGTGTATCGGATTCTGAGAATAGGAAAGCGGGACTATTTGAATCTCCTCCTGCATTTATGTTAGTAAAATCAGCAGGACTAGGACATGGATAGTAGTTTCCGTCATCATTGTAATTGATGGGAGAGAAATATCTATCCATTGTAGTTGAAAAAAATTGATGTAGAAGAAATAAAAATTAAAGAAAGAGAATTGGAATATGGAATATGGAAATTGGAATTTGGAAAATTGGAAATATGAATTAAAAATTGCAAAAACTAATAAAAATTAAAATACGAGCAAATTGCAAAAACTAATAAATGAATAATTGAGAGCTTAGAGATTAGAGAATATGAAAGAATGAGAGAATTTGAGTTGTGAGAAAAATGTAAGAGTTTAGAGCCAATTTATAGGAAAAAATGGGAAAGAAAAATGACGAAAAAGACCCCTCCAACGGCTATATTTCAAGGATAAAGGGGTAATTTGTAAAATAAAATAAAAATTTTTATTATTTTTTATTATTTTTTTCGGCCAACCTGGTTGCAACTCGACGGGTTGGCGGGTTAGCCGTTACAACCCGCCAGGTTGCAACAGCCAACCCGGCGGGTTGCCGGGTCTCTTGCAAAAGAGACAAAACAGCAACCCGTCGGGTTGCGGGTTACCATTGTGCAACTCGATCCGCCCGGGGGTTGCTGCCGGGTTAGGGTCAACCCGGACTGCCATCTTGGCGGTCCGGGTTTAACTCGCATTTTTACGGGCCGGGTTAGGGTTGACCCGCCTAACCCGGCCCAAATGTTCCACCTCTAGCCAAGGATATACAATATTCCTTATACAAAAGCAACACAAACAGAAGACAACCAAACTCTACAATCTTGAGAGCCTTCATAAAAAAACTAGCAAGGGAAACAAGACACACCTTAACCTACCCAATTATCCCAACAACAGCAAAAAAATTGCACAAAAAAGTGGCTTCACTACCAGCAAAGAGCAAACGATACAACATTACAAAAGATGCTGCTACCACTCCAACCTACCCGACTAACAATCTAACAAGTAGAATGCTACACACTATAAAAATTGCAAGTGCACAACCTACAGCCAACACTTTACACACTACACAAACTGCAAATGCACAACCTGCACCATCAGCCCAATAAACACTGCACAAACTACACTTGCAACCCATCAGTCCTCTTTTTACAAGGGACAAAACCCATCAGTCTTGCATCTTATTTATATCATTAGACGTATATAAAGAAGACAATGCAATGTTAAAACTCAAGAAATTCGGCACCTGGGCTTTCAGCAGTAGATTTACATAACCAATCAACTCAACTCAACGTCATAATATGCAAATTTAAATTCAATGATATTTGAAACTTCAATCACTATTCAATAGCCAAAAGGATATACACCCAGTAATTTTATAAAGAACAAAAGATACAAACTAAGAAATGGGGATTCCCTAAAGGAACCAAGTTCCAAAGACATGCCCAAGAGTCTAAGCTACACAAAAAACCAAGAGCAACAAAAGGATTTACACCCTTTATACACAAAAACCTATACATGGCTAGCAAAAACATTCACAGAAACACCAAAACTTAGCTTCTTGTGGCTGATAAAAAAATGTACAAGCTGCTGAGATGCAACACCCACTATACAGATTGCTAAAACACAAAACCAGGCTTGCCAAAGCTCACATCAGCAGCCAGCAACCAGCCCAGAAAAATCTCACCTACAGCCCACTTGGCTATGCACTTGAAAGTAGTTGGCTACTCTTGAAACCAGCACACCAAAAATGAGAAAAAATGCCCGAGCTCTCCCTAAACCACAAACAACATTGCAATTAAACTGTAGGTACACCTAAGGAAAGTCCACGTCCAAGTCTCTTGCAACATATATGTTGAAATTGTGTTGTTTATCAATAAATAGAATAGAAATAATGAAATAGTCAACAAAATTAATAATTACTAAGTTTTTACCTTCATGCTTTACCCTCTTTTTCTTGCTTTTGCAATTTCTTCTTTTTTAATTTATAAACAATTTGTTCAAGGCTTGATTGCTTTCTTTTGAATGGAGGACAATCTTTGCTACAAACTAAGAATCTTACTACTCCCCTCTTTTGAAGCACCATCAATACTTTCATAGTTCGTTCTACTATGAGATGACAAGTTTTCTCCTTTCTCATTGCCGCCAACACTTTAAGTCGATATCAATTTGTTCTTAAGATCATTAATCACGTTCATCACCATATTACAACCATCCTCATTAGAGATGCTAAGTCTGCTACAGTAGAAAATAAATTAGACAATTTAATAAATCGTTGTCCTTCAATATTGGTACTCCAGCTATTATAACTTATCTTAACCTTTGTATGATATCTGCTTATATTTTTCTTTTATCATCTTAAAATGTACCTTTTAGGCACATGATAAATTCTCTTATGAATCAGCATCGTAATTGCATGTCGACATAAAATTCCCATAAACTCAAACAACTGACAATTGCAGTGAACATTAGAATTTGGTCCATCAAAGCAAACCACAAAAGGAATTGGACGGTGAGTCTCTCCAACCAGAACATCTTCCTCTATTATGAATTCCACATACGAATCAACCTCCATAGAAGAAGATATTTGACAATAAACTTACCAACAAGTTCTTGTTGGAACTCCTTGAATTTGGCAGTGGTATATGCTTCTTGAAATTGTTTCTCAATAGCATATGTGCTTATGGAAGGGATCCATGATTTGAAAGATTTAAAATTAGCCTCATTTTCTTACTCCACTTTATCATGCAATGCACTATCATATTGTTCCACAAACTATTTTAATGTGGTTTTTGAATTAACATATCCATCAAAGAATGCATTCATACTTTCACTACGTTGGGTAGTAGACATACCTACGCAAAAAATATCTTTCACAAATGCTGACACCCAACGTCGTCATTCATTATACAATCCAAGTAACCATTTATTGGCTTGGAGGTTGTGTTTGTCAATGAAACAATTCCAGCGTTTTTCAAACTCTTCATGTGTCAATGAATCATACATGACATTTTGCAAAGAAAACTTGATAGATTCATATTGGCTATAACCTCTCAACTTTTCAGGCAATTTCTTCATTATATGCCACAAACACCATTTATGTCATGAATCAGGGAACACAATCTTGATTGCATTTTGCATTGTCCTATCTTGATAAGTGATTATTGCTTTCAGAGCACAAATCAACATACATGCAAGCCAAGATTGAAAAAGCCATACAAATGTCCCTATGTCCTCATTAGAGATTAACCCATAACCAAATAGTGTTGAATGACCATGATGATCAACATCGACAAAAGCAGCAAATGGCATATCATACTTGTTGGTCAAATATGTTGTGTTGAATGTCACAACGTATCCAAATTCTTTAAATGCAGCCCTACTCCTTGCGTCCACCTATAGAACATTCTTCAATTGACCCTCTTCATCTAAATCCATTATATAGAAAAAATTAGAATTCTCATTTTGCATTTTCAAAAAATACTTTTGAAGTGCATCAGCATCTCCACCACCAAGTCATAGGCTCCTAGCTTTTTCAATGTAGTTTCTACAACTATAGGAAAGGCAAATTCTTAGCATCACCTACTTCAACAACCAAGGAATTGAATTTTTTATTTGGTCTAATATTCCCAGCCCTATCATTCACTTCAAGCTTCCTTTTCATGTACGGTTGTATTTTTCGATTGCTTTTGAAAACTCTAATTTTGCTAGGACTATAGAGTTCATGGTTATGATCCAAGACAATTGAACATATTTGCCATTTCCCATTAGAATGAACAAAGGCACCAATCTGTGCCTTACAATCAGTTTTTGCCATTGGTTGCATTTTAAAGGCATTTCTACAAACACTATTCTGCTTCCCACTACAAGAACAAGACAATGTCACATATTTCATCTCTCCATCATCTCCATTTCTTGAAGATCTTATGATAACTTCAAAACCCATTTTATTCCCATGGCTTTTGTAGTCTTGGATAAGCATATCAAATGAATAAAAAATCATTCCAGGCTTAGGCTCTAGAACATCTTCTGCAATTCTTGTATCTTCAATTTCTTGCTTATTATTATCCTAATTAATTGGTCTATAATAAACATAATTAGAATATAATAATACTTAAAAAAGAGAAGACATAATACCATTAAAAAAATCTTAAACCTTAAAATATTGAATGAAAAGAGATTACAAAGTGAAAATTACCTCAACGACATTGATTTGAGCGGAAGAGTTCTTTGATTTCCTTTTACTGCACACTTCCATCTTTGGTATTTTGATGTAAACAGAATACCCTAAATAAAAGATACATTGTGTCAAACATTTGCTCCCTAATTAGCACGCATTGACAATCAATGATATATTACTAAAAGATACATTCTCTCAAAATCAAATTCTATGTAAAACCCCGTGCAATTTTGCTTTTAAGAACAAAGTATGGTCCTGAAACATACTAGTTCAGCTTTCAGAGCAAAAACTATGAGCGTAGAATGGCAGCACAACTACTGTTCCTAGAGTAAAAACATTACTAGCTAAAAGATTTGGGGATGAAACTTTAGAAAATTAGTAACAACTTCAAATCCTTTACAACAAAGAACAGTAAAACATCATTCTAGTATGTCCAAAGGTTTAGATTCCTGAGTAGGAACAAGTCGTGGGCATTCTTTCACATATAGAGATTTGATTAGGGGAATTACAAATTTTGATGGTAAGGGTAAATCAAATTTGGGAGAGAATTTGATTTAGGATGAAGATGAAATTAGGGAGGGAATTTGGTTTAGGATTATTGCAGGACTTTTGGGTTTGTAACAGTAATTTTTTTTTTTTAATTTTTGGGGATTAAGTTCTATGGCCCACATGCCACATGGCATGCCATGTGGCGTGTCCCATCAGTTTGTACGCTGTCTCTTATAATCTCTTTATAAGAGAGAGCATACACGTAGTGTTATTGTATTTTTATATACAATAATATTAGATGTATAAACAAATCATACAAAGATTTACATATAAACTGATGTGGCACAAACTGAATGGAAGAATGAATACAAAAAGTCAAAATCATCATATTCACTCTTCCATTTATTTTGTACCACATTAGTTTGTATACAAATCTTTATAAGATTTATTTGTACATGTAGTAATACTCTTTTATATAACAATTAGTTGTTACCGGTAATTTTTAAAATGGACATCTAAGTAACAAATAAAGGTATATCTAATCTATTTCATTGAATAATTGGTAATAAAGAGAAAATATTGCAGAAAATGCATTAACACACACATCGTTAATATATTTTCTCTTTAAAATCTCGTTATATAAGTATTTTAAAAGAATTTGTGTTAGATTAGATAAACATATGACAGACGTGAAATATTAGTCTTCCAACTCATAAAATATGATTAGTTAAACTAAGGCAATTTCAGTTATAAAAAAAGCTATTCTGACTCCTCACCTCTAATTTTTGTTTTTCTCCTTCCACTAAATCCTCAACTGAAGCATTCAGTTTCGGATACCCAACCAAAACCATAACACTCTTTGTTTCGATTCATCAAAATTAACTTCTAAACAACCTAATAACCTGCTCGATCAGTTGTCTTGTCGCCATTTTTGCAACCTGAAATATAACAAACAAATTATGAGACTCAAGAACCCATAGAGATTGTAAGTGTAAAAATATTATCAAAATTGCATCTATGTTTTAACTATGGGAAGGAGAATTCCCATAGTTTATGACCATGATTTCTCCTTATTATCATTGTCACTTCTAATGGCTTCCATGGCTGCAACATTCGCTATGATCTCATCGTTATGTGTTCGAAGAAAGAAATCTGTATCACCATCTATGTCCGCAGATAAACTTAAATCATCGGCTTCAGCATCACCGCAAAATTTGTATGATGTAACGTCAGCTATGACTTGCACAGAAACAAGTATGATACCGCCATCGCCATTGCCATCTCCACCGCAAGCTCAAGCCACCTCAAGTAGTGCATTAGAATGTGAAGGTAATTCGGCAAATAATGTCGAACAGGTTATTACAGATCAACTGCCATTACCGCCCGCGATGAAGAAATTGACAGAGGCGTATTCTTGTAGTAATATCCCAACAGAATCCTCCGTGCAAAAAACTGAAACAAGCGTGAGCATGAAAATGTCGAGAACTTTGTCGTCGTTGAAGAACCAAGATAAGAAAAAGAAAGGGAAATTTAAATCGGATCAAGATTCTGTTTGGACCAAGCCTATTTTATTAGGAGAAAGATGTAGACCGGACGAAGAAGATGCAATTATTTATGATAACGAGGGAAATAAAATCTCAACGTATAGCCATAAAAAGACTCGGAGTAATTACTCTTTGTCAAGAACAAATTCTTTCATTGATGAAAGACCAACTTCAGGCAAAGAAAAAGATAAGGGAAGGAATATTATTCAGAGTAATTTTCTCTCTTTGTCAAGAACAAATTCTCTCAATCATCAAAGTTCAATTTCAGACAAAGAAAAAGATAAGGGAAAGAATATTATTCAAAGTAATAATTTCTCTTTGTCAAGAACAAACACTTTTATTGATCAAAGTGCGGTTCCAGGAAAGACTCAGAATAAATTCTCCATGTCCAGAACAAACACTTTCATTGATCAGAGAGTGATTTCTGGTCTTCAAGAAAAAGAGAAGGGAATAATAAGAAAAGACGAACAGGTTTTAGGATAATTAACTCCATGGAGTTTTCATGAATATGCATGTGATTATTCATTTGGGGTCAGGTAGTTTCTTAATTTATAGTTAATGAATGAATGATTAATGCTGTTATATTGTGATGATCATAGAATGAAAGTTTGCTTATTGGGCTCTCTCACTCTCGGTTTCAACATCTTCTCAGCTTATTTCTTGTGATTTTAGCTTTTCCATATCATTGATATTGTTTACCCTTTGCTAATCTGAGAGATTAGTTACGATCTCATGAATCAATCAAACCCTCAACATCCACACATTTTTTCTGTTCCCACAATTCATCTTCTCTTGTCTGTTCTGCTGCGCCGCCCTTCGCCACTCGGCATTGGTCATTTTTCAATCCCACGTTAAACATTCGTGTTCATCTCGGTTTTTAATTGTCAATATGATAATTTTGAAAGTTTATTGCTGGAAGATTGTGGTGGAATTATGTTTGTTATGCAGATCAATTTTGTCTTCATTTGTTAGCTTCTCCTCTATAAATTGGTTTGTGTTCTCTGTCTTGTGTATGAGATTCATTCCTAATCATTTGAGAATTTTAAAGCCTCAATTTTTTGATTAAATAAACTCCTATATGGTCTTATTACTTTGAATAAAAGTCTCTGGTTAATTAAATCCTTTTTCTATGTTCAACTCATCTTCTAACCTCATTTTTTTTTTTTTTTTGTTCATTTAGTGAGAGTTCACAGTAGAAGGTAACAAGTAGCATCTCCAGATATTCATGGAAGTATTGAAACACTTTATAAAGACACTGCAGGGCGTATCTGTAATTCTGTAAACAGTCAGGGTGTATTTCATTTTTATAGGATATATTTGTTATCTTTGTGAATAGTAGAGGTGTATTGTAATTTTCCTAGGTACCCAAAACCAGAACAGAAACTTGTGTTTTAGGTTTCGGTTTCAGGCATTTAAGAACCAAAATCGATTCCGATTCCGGTTCCAAATCCCAAGAACCAGTCTATTCCGGTTCCATGGTATTTGGGCGGGTAGACAAAAAACATATCCAAACATGCTTTATATATCATCGATCCAACCTGACTATGTTTATTAATATTTTTGGAATAAGATAAACAATTTAACCGTTTCTAAGACCTCGGTAATATTATTTCAAACATATACGACCCCCCTTTAGAGTAATAATAATAAATGCCAAGGTTTCAAAGCTAGCTAAGATGGCAAAATGGGCTTATTTCATCTCTGTTCACACTTCAAAGGGAGCGAAAAGGTTACCTAATTCCCGAAAATTATATTTTGGGATAAAACTTTATGATATATATAACAAATAATAGTGGGATTTAACACAAGAAGTTTTAAAATCGATTTCTTTTGATATCAAAGTTGGAATACACTTGCTTCCCATCACACATTCTCTATTTTTGTCTTTTGTATGTATGATAATTCAATGTACTTCAATATGACAATTAATATCTTTTCTATTGCATTTATTTGGTTTGATACAAACTATTCATTTGGTTTGATTCTTTTTTTAGTCATCGTCATTCTTAGACTGTTGTTGATTTTCAAAGTTCAATGTACGTGAGTATGCAAAATTTAGTAATTGGTTTTTCAAATTAAGAAAATATTTTCACCACTTTCCTAATACAGCCAATAACTTTATATTTTCACCTTAGAAGGTTGGTATGTCTACTAATTTTTTAAAAAATAATACATTTTGAAGTATTTTTGCTGGTAAAGTTATTTTTAAAAGAATTTTGAAAAAATAAAATTTAATTACATGGAAAATATTTTAATGTATTATGTAAAACCTAATCAAGTTATGAACAAAAGTAATACATAGATGGAAATTAAAAAGAAAGATGGGCTGGTGAATATTAGGCAGGGACCTTACATAAGTGGACTCTCACTTCTAGAAATCATGCCAAGTGTCTCTGCCTCTCCAAAACATATCCTCAGTTACGCACTATTTAAACTCTGCATTTTTGTCTTTGATTTATTCAGAAAATAAAATTAAACAGATTAAAGCAATGGCATCATCAATGGAGAATGAAGAGGTAGCAGTGAAAGGGAACAACGATTCATTAAAAAGCCAAGAACAGAAAAAGGGATCAGCCATGACTATAAGAGGTGTCTATGCAGCCGTCTCTTGCATGACTTCTGCTGGTAATAAATCTTCGTTTTTATTGTTTTAATCACGGTTGTCAAATCACGTATCGTATCTTGTATCGAAAATTTAATTTTTCAAATTGTGTATCACGAATCGTATCATATTGTAGGATATGCATTTTTTTTAAAATAATAAAATAATAAATTTTTTTCTAAAAATTAATATAATCTCCAAGATTAATTAAAATTTTTGTAATACTATTGACTTTAAATTATGGTATTACATAATCAAAATTAATCACAAACTTAAGAATCTATATCATTTCCTCTCAATCATTTATATCACTTCCAAGATCAATGTCAATATCTATATCTCCATTAGTGTTATTATTATCATGCAAATTATGGTTTAATTGCTGACTGCTGAGGAGTGGGGATCGAGAGGCTGAGGTGCATGCAACTGCTCTTTCACCATGAGTGAATCTAGCTAGGGTAAAATTAGCGATGGGTAATTTTGGGTGAGTTTTAGTGAACCGGGTCGAGGTGACATGGACTCGACCTGATCTATTTCAACCTGACCCGAATTTTTTTTTTGAGTATCGAATCATATCGTAGGATTCGTATTACGTATCGTAAGATATTAACAACCATGGTTTTAATGTGCCAACTTATTTCATTAAACAATTGCTGAACGTAGGGAAATTTCGTAGAGAGTTTTAACTTTTAGATGAATGAAAAAAAGTAAGTAAATATATATGGTAAGTTTTTGTTGCCCTGGCTATGATTTTGTTGTTCAAAATTATAATTGGCCAGTGTTATTCGACTTTGAAATAGTGATAGGGTTAAGACTAAGACTTGTATCTATTTCAATTGCTAATTAAATCTACACTCAAATTACATTCAGTCGTATACAGGGGAAGTTTTCAGGAATTTTGAGGGTTGGAAACTTGACCTTTTTTTTTTTTTTTAAAGAAAAAATCTAGAATACTAAGTATTACCACTCTCTAATGAATTTATGCTAGAAGAAATTAGGAATTTGTGGAACATCTTGTGTCATGGAGAAAGATCCTTAACGAAATATGGCAGTTGTCCTAAGAATATGTAAGAAATTAACCGAAAAGAGTTAATGAGAAACAAAATGAAAAAGATTAGTTTAAAATTATCATACTTTCATCTATGTCTCCTTACTGTATAATTTAATGGCATTGATGGCTGGTAACAATTGCTATGTCTCAGCTTTACGTATAGGAAGAAAAGAACCTTCATCACCATCGCCATCTTCAAATAAAAAAAAATCATCATCGGCATCAGCATCAACATCAGCATTCCCTGCAGAGAATTCAGATTTGCTTAATGCACCTTTAGAATGTGACGGCAAAACGGCGAATGATGTCCAACAAGTTAAGGATAAACCGCAATTGCCATCTGCCATGGAGAAGCTAACGGAGAAAAATTCTTGTAAACCTGCCATAAAATTTGAAAGAAGTGTGAGCATCAAAGTGTCGAGAACTTTGTCATCAGTGAAGAATCAATATGAGAAAAAGAAAGGGAAACTTAAATCAGGTGAAGATAATTCTGTTTGGAGAAAGACTATTATATTAGGAGAAAAATGTAGACCGGATGATGATATAATGATTTATGATAACAAGGGAAATAGAATCTCAACGTATCATAAAAAGACTAATGATCAGAGTAACCACTCTTTGTCAAGAGCAAACTCTTTTATTGATCCAAGTTCAATTCCCAGCCAAGACGAAGATAAGGAGGAGAGTAAGATTTTCTCTTTGTGGAGAACAAAATCTTTTCTTGATATAAGTGCGATTCCTGGAAAGGCTCGTCATAACTTCTCGATTTCGAGAACCAACTCTTTCATTGATCAAAGAGAGATTTATGGTAAGATTCAAGACAAAGAGAAGTAAATTAAGAGAAATGAACAAGAGTTGTAATAACTCCATGAAGTTTCATGCACACATATAGCGTTTCATTTATTCATTTGGGTTTGGTAGTTTCTTAATTTGTGTTTAGTCAAGGAATGAATGAATCCTGTCATATTATGTTTTTATGATGATTTTTTAGAATGAAATTTTTTACTTTTCTGTAATTAAATGGATTAATTTCTATAATCTGTGTCATAACTTTTAATTATATATTAACCTCAATGCACTATCTATCGATCTCTTCTTAAAAGATCATTTGAAGTATATAAAATCAAGTGTTTTCGATACTTCAATAACACCATCAAAATGGATATACATGTTACCATGCATCTTAAGTAGGCCGTAAATGAGCCGAGCCGGCTCGGCTTGACTCGGTAAAAGCTCGTTTAGAGCTTGGCTCGATAAGGCTCGACTCGACTCGACTCGAACTCGGTTCGTTAACCGAGTCGAGTTCGAACACAGTGAAGCTCGGCTCGTGGGCTCGCGAGCCTGGTCCGGCTAGAGTAAGCACTGTACACTTACACAGGGTGCTTTGGTGATTTTTTAAACGATTAGGTATTAAACTGATATTTTTCAGTAAAAATTTTTAAAAAAAATGACAGACAGCCGCCCCCCCCCCCCCCCCCCCCCCCCCCCCCCCAAAAGTGCGAATTCTTAAACACGATACACCAAAATCCCAAATCATTTCAGCCGCAATCCCACTTGCCCTAAATCCCAAATCGCAAACAAAGCAATCCTAAATCCCACTGACAGCGACAAATCTGCGACGCAAATCCGATGAAGAAGACATGGTTCACAGTGAAGAGTTGACGGCGACTGGGAGGTGTGTTGATGTTGCCGACAAACCGTGGTGGAGATCGATAAAATTTTGGGGATTACGGCGACTAGGAGGTGTGGTTTAATGGTTTTAGGGATTAAAAAATCGGGGGGGTGTTTTGTCATTTTTTAAAATTTAGGGATCAGGCTCGCGAGCCGGCTCAAACTCGAACGAGCTCGAGCTCGAGTCTCAATTCTGAGCCTCGCCAGGCTCGAGCTCGAGCTTGAGCTTGATACTGTTGTAAACGAGCCGAGCTCGATAAGCCAAAAGCTCGGCTCGTTTACAGCCCTAAATTCTTAAGAAATACGAATATTGATATCAAAGATTTACAAAAAGAAAAAATTTACTGCAAATTAATTAATTTAAGAGAAGCGCGACGTGGAATTCACATTTCACTTGGACAAATTCAATCATACATGCATATTAAGTTTTAAGGTTCTAAGCAAGTAATTTATGGAATTCAAATTTGAAATACATATATTGGCATCTCCATATCAAACTAAAGAAACTCAAAAAGTCCCAAAACGAAGAGCTTGGGAAGCATCTTATAGTTTTATAGGTGTGACTCGAGGTGTTTTTATCAGAAGATCATATGATTGGATTGTGTTTCTTTGCTAAGCAGCTGTCTTCAACTTCAGTGCTTACTTTAATGGAATGGGCCACCGCCACTTCATTGTATTGTGTATTCAAAGACCAGTGCTTAACTTGAAGGCTTGAACAACATATTGATGTGAGTAGGATTTACAATTTTTATAGGTAAAGATCATGTAATATTGTTTTGTCTCACAAAGCAAAAAAAATAGAACACTTGCCATAGAATTGTACCTTAAGTAACTGGAAAAAATTCAGGGGAAGATTCACAACTATAATATAGCTTGTAGTATGATAAAATTCTCCAAGTACCATTATTCCTTCGAATTATACCAAAATTTTCCCTAATTTTCTATCCCGCAGACAACTTCTTATTGCACTACTGTAAAACATTCGGACCTCAGAGTAGTGTAACTAAAGAGGAACCTAGCAATTCAACAATTCCTTTTCTTTCTTTAGTGTATATAATCAAAAGCTACAAAAATATGCAAAACTAGTAAATCAATGACACCCAAATTTTACGTAGAAAACATCCCCAATGTGAGGAGTAAAAACCACAGGACCGTAATTCAATTAAAGTCTTTCACTATTACAAAAATTAATGAGAATATAAAATCTTTTCTAGTGCGAACTAGAGACATACAAACATCATAAGCTTCACAAATCCAACACCAACAGGAACAAAATATCACAAGTTATGGAGAGAATAATCCCAACGACACAAAAACTTCATTTTTGGGTTTACCCATAATTGATTGCCTTACAGTGCTTTGATTTCAATCTCCACCCTTCAAAATGTAGAGTTGTGACTCATGGCAACATATCCAAAAATTAGAACGATCAGACGACAAATGAGCTCTAGATCACAATTTGATGATGAACTGGTCACAGACTAAAAAAACTCATATTTCCTCTATGTTTCTCTTTGTTTTTGCCTCTCTCAAACATACGGTGGTGGTGGAACGAAGCTGGATGGTGCTTGGCATAGAAAGGACATTAGCTAGATCAAAATACTCCCACTCTCACTTTTTAGCTACTAAATAGAGCTGAAGAAGATGAAGAGAGGATGAAGTTATTTGGGTCTTAGGGTTGCAAACATATTTGGGCCTAAATTTGTTGGGCTTGATACCTCCATATGGGAGGGAATGAAGAAAAGCCTAACCTAACAAACTCCCCCTCCCAACTATATGGAGAAACTTAACAAACCGACAAGTGCACGACATACTTCAAGCTCCTCTAGGCAATGCCTTAGTAAGCATATATGAGCCATTATCATCGGTATAGATCTTCTCAACCTCAAGCAACTTATCATTAAGAATATCTCTTATCCAATGATACCTCACATCAATATGTTTTGATCTAGCATGGAAAGTAGAGTTCTTAGCAAGGTGGATAACACTTTAACTATCACAATACAACACATAAGGTCTTGCTCAAATATAAGTTCCTTCATGAATTGCTTCATCCATAACAACTATTTACAAGATTGCTGCAATGAACTCTGCCTCTAGTGGCAAACCCAAGATTTTTGCCGACGGAGGCCCTCCACGCTTCGCCATTGTTTGTCAAACAACTAGTGAAAACTTTTAAAAAACCACCAAGCCTTAAGCAAATGAAATAATACAATATCAAGAACCTGAAAGGAAAGAATGCAATAACACAATACTTTTTTACTTGAATAAATCTATGAGAAGCAAAACCTTGAGCAAATATATTGAAAATAACATCCAATTCACAAGGAAACACAAGAAAATTTTTACGTGGAAAAACCTCTTATGTGAAGAGAGCAAAAAACCATGGGAATCTAACAATCCACTTAAATCCAATATAATCAAAAGAGTTTACAGTAGCTACAAACCACCAAAAATTTCCACACAAATTTAGAACTCAATTACAACTTTGACACAAGTAAAATGCATAAAGGTTTACAAAGAGATGGATTAAAATCACCAGAGAAGCAATCAAACTTCAAGCTGTATAACTCAAAATCCAATCGTTAATATCAAAACTTAACCATCTAGATTAAAGATCCACATATCCTCTTCATACTGCCCAAAAAATCAAGTTAGAATGGTATACCTGAAGATTTGAATATATGAATATTGATTACTTAAAGGTGAAAGTAAGTTAGAATGGTATACTTGAAGATATGAATATATGAATATTGATTATTTAAAGATGAAAGCAAGTTAGAATGGTATACTTGAAGATCTTCAATTTAACATGATTTTTTTGCTTCAATATATTCTGAAAGTGTTCAATGATATCTTTATTTTCAATTGTAGAAAAAACTTCATTTTCAATGTAAATCACCAAGCAATTGTTCATCCACTTGTCTCTCATTTGATTGTGCAAACTATTTTTCACAAGATTCATTGCAAAGAACACCCTTTCAACTATTGCAATAGCCACGGGCAAAACCAATGCTAATTTAATAAGCAAGAAAACTTTGTCGCAACTTCCTTCTTAATCTCAACCATTTTTTTAGCAAGGTCAGCAATCCCTTTGATATGAGTGAAATTGGCATTGGTGCTAACATCCTCATAATAGTTTTCAAGTTGATCACCGAGTAACCAAATATCGTGTTGAGGAAAATCGGCAGGATAGAACTTTGCAAATTCAAGTAATCTATCTTTATTAAATGAAGCAAAAGAGTTACTTGGATCAAAAGATGCCACACATGGAAGCAACCATATATTTACTTCATCAAAACAATTATTGAGTTCTTCTTGAATATTATCTACAATTGTATACATCAATTACACCTTAAAATGATGTTTAATCGTAATTTGCGTAATCCCTTATTTTGTCCTCCCAAAGTTATCTTCTATGTTCTTCAGGATTGGTATGTCATTATCTTTACACATATCAGAAACTTCTTTTAACAATATGTTGAAGCAAGTGTCTTCATTTCTCATTTTATGCAATCAGCTCTTCGAAATTTGTATAGACTGTATGGCATTAAGAAGATCCTAAATTTTTTTTTTTTTTTTTTCTCATGCTTTTGAAAGTTCATTTGTGATTCTGATAGACCTCCCATTAGTAAATTCTATCAACTAAAAGGGCATAATGGTAGTAGGGTGTTGGGTGTGTGAGTGTGCGTTTAAGAATATTTGTGCTAGTGGGAGTTGGTTGGGAAATATTAACGTGATTGGGCATCAAGTTGTTTAGTGGAGGGAATATTTTAGTTAAGGAAGTAGTAAATAAAGTGAGGTCAGTTTTAGGGAAGGTTAGGCATATTTTTCAAAGGTCATTAAGGGAGGTCCTTAACTCCTCGAATTGTTGGGAATTATCTATTCTTAGTATTGCTTGGTTGCTAAAACCATTTCTTGTTAACAATTCTCTCATTCAATATAGTATTGTTTAATTCCAAAATTGAGTTTGTCCATTCTTTTGCATTTTTGGATTGTTTGTGGCTAGATTTGTTTTAATTTAATAGAGGTTCCCATCAAATTGGTATAAGAGCCTAGTTTGGGTGATCTTTAAATCGAAAATGGAAAATAGAGTCGAAGGATTGGAGAAAGAGATGGGAAATGTGGAGAAAGAAATAGGGAATCTAAAGGAAGAACAGGGAAGCATTAAGGGTTAACTCTTTGATCTTCGAGAGTGGATGAGGTTGAAAGAGAAGAGGGAAGCTAGCATGAGTCACGATAAAGGGAAAACATCCCACTCTGAAACTCAAACAACGACAACCATGGAGTAGTCGATCATACCAAGGAAGTAGAAAATTCGAAGGATGAAATGAGGAGTAAGAAACTCGAGTTACCTGTTTTCAACTGCGAGGATCCGTATAGGTGGACCTTCAGAGTTGATTGATATTTTATGGTCGATTAGTATAAGGAAGATGAGAAGGTAGAAACTGTTGCTGTGTGTATGGAGGGCTAAGCTTTGAACTTGTACCAATGAGTGGAATCAAGAGCACCGATCAATTCTTAAGAAGCATTTAAGGTTGTCGTGGTCAATAGATTCAAGCCATCTTTCAAAGGATCAACATACGAGGCTTTGGCTGCTTTGAAAAAAAACGAGATAGTAACAAAATATAGAAAAAAAAAATCAAGGCGCATGCTGCACCCTTGTGTGAGGTAGGAGAAGACCTCTTAATGGGTGTGTTTACTAATGGGCTCAAAGAAGATATCAGGGTTGAGATGCATTTGACATAGCCCACTTCCCTGTTTGCACTAATGGACCAACCCTATCGCATGGAAGAGAAAAATTGGGGTTTAGAAAAAAATAGGTCTAGATTCAATAGCGCCCAAAGTAATAAGTTGGATAACTACGCTGGGTCACCCCAAGCCTAGAAACTGTGCACCCAAATCAATGGAATAACTCTCCACGAAATCTAGAGTTAAGGCATAATTTTTCCCCAAAATCATTTTAATGACAGAAGAGAATGATCAGTGGAAACAACAACATCGAGTTTTAGAGGGAGATTTTTTTATGAATGACCAACACCAAATTGCAGTACAAGAGAGACAAGGGGTTGTGTTATCGATGCGACGAAAAGGTCGGACCAAACCATAGATGCAAAAGCAAATTACTCCAAATACTGTTATTGATGGACGAAGATGAATCTAAGAAGAAAGAAGTCATCCATGAACCCATCGATGAACCCACTGTGGAAGGTAATCCTCTAACTTTATCAATGAATTCAATTGTGGGCATGAAATCAGACAAGACTCTAAAACTCAAAGGTCTGATTGAGGTTGAAAAGGTGATTGTTCTTATGGATAGTAGGGCTTCCCACAACTTTATTTCACACAATTTGGTGCAAAAGTTGGTAATGGAAGTTGAGAAGGGGAAGTCGTTTGGGGTTATGGTGGGCAATGGGTTCACGGTTAGAGGGGAGTGGATTTGCAAGGGAGTCAGTTTAAGAATCCCAAGGATTGAGCTAAGGCAAGATTTTTTCCCATTCGATTTGGGTGGGGCTGATGTGATGTTGGGTATTTCTTGGTTGAGTACACTGGGGGATGTGTGCTCCAACTGGAAAAATTTGACGATGGCTTTTGTCAATGAAGGGAAAAAGGTAATGTTACATAGTGACCCCTCTCTAATCAAAATAGTAGTTTCCCTTAAGGCCATGCTTAAAACTTTGCAAAATGAGAGTAATAGTTATGTAGTTGAATTTTGCTCCATAAAGAATAAGAGTGATGAAAGGATAAATCAATTGAACCTAGAGTTGCTACTGTAATGGAGGAGTTTAGCCACTTGTTCTAACAAACTAGCAAACTACCCCCCAAAAGACCTACTGATCATGCCAAGCCTTTTAATATATGGCCCTACAAATATCCCTACTTCCAAAAAAATGAAACCAAGAGGTTAATTGGAGAAATGATGGTGGTAGGAGTCATTCAACCAAGTACCAGCCCTTTTGGTAGTCCTGTTTTGTTGGTAAAGAAGAAGGATGGCAGCTAGCGTTTCTGTGTCGATTATACTACTTTAAACAACCTAACCATACTAGACAAGTTTCCTATTCCTTCAATTGAAGAACTTTTGAATGAGTTAGCAGGGGCAACAGGATTTACTAAGTTGGATTTGAAGTCAAGTTACCACCAGATTAGGGTGAAGGAGGAAGATGTCACAAAAATAACTTTTAGAACTCATAAGGGGCATTATGAATTCCTAGTCATGCCATTTGGGTTGACCAATGCCTTTTCCACCTTCTAAGCCTTAATGAACACCATATTCTAAGCCTTAATGAACACCATATTCTAAGCCTTAATGAACACCATATTCAAACCAGTCTTAAGGAAATTTATACTAGTTTCTTCGATGACATACTCCTTTATAGTCTTGATTTAAATACTTGCCTAGAGCACCTTAGACAAACATTCCAGATCCTTACGGAGAATGAATTGGTAGTCAACCACAAGAAATGTTTGTTTGCACAACAAAAGTTGGAGTATTTGGGCCATTTGATTTCGTTTAATGGGGTGGAGGCTATTCCAAAGAAGATTGAATCTATGTTGTCATGGCTAGTTCCATTGACCATTAAAGGTTTGTGGGGGTTCTTGGGGCTAACAAGTTCCTACAAGCACTTTGTAAAAGATTACGGATTGATAGCCCAACCTTTGACACAATTACTTTGAAAGGATTCCTTTGAGTGGAATGAAAAGGCACAGCAAGCTTTTGTGGCCCTTAAAACAACAATGACATATGTTCCTATCTTGGCAATATTAGACTTTATCCTACCATTTGAGGTTCACATCGATGCATTGGGGCAAGGCATGGGGGCTGTACTGGTCCCAAATTCACACTCAATTGTTTTTCTCAATAAAGCCTTCTCTTGTCAATCAAAGTAGAAATCAGTGTATGAAAGGGAACTCATGCCTATAGTGTTTGCAGTCCACAAATGGAGCCACTATCTTATCGAGCGTAAATTATTAAAATTGATCAATGCAGTCTGTAATTCCTGATAGATCAAAGAGTGAAGACACAAGAACAACACAAGTGGATTTACAAACTCACGGGTTTCTCTTTCGAAATCCATTATCAACTTGGTAGCTTTAACCAAGTAGTTGATGCCTTATATAAAAGAGAAGAAGGAGTTGAGATGGTTGCCATTTCCATGGTAAAATTCTCAGATTTTGATGATTTAGCTTCTGAAGCACAGCAAGATCCTAAGCTACAAACCATTATCCAAGAACTATTGTTTGATCCCACCGGTCGACCTCATTATCGCCTATGCAAAGGTTACCTCCTCTACAAGAAGAGGTTAGTCTTACCTAAATCTTTCAAATTAATTTTCAACTTGTTGGAAGAATTTCACGGCAATCCAAAAGGGAGGCATTCAGGTTTTTTAGGACCTATAAAAGGGTGATCAATATAGTATTTTGGGAAGGAATTAAGAAAGATGTTTAAGAGTATGTGCAAAAATGTATGGTATGTCAATTAAATAAGCATTTTGCCCTAAAACCAGTAGGTCACCTCCACCGACCCCTACACAAGGGTTCGAGGATGTTAGCATGGATTTCATTGGAGGGTTACCTAAAGCTAGGGGACATGACACTATCTTGGTGGTGGTGGATAGACTCACGAAATACAGTCATTTCATTCCCCTATGTCATCTCTATAGTGATAAGGATGTGGCTGCGGTGTTTGTTTATGACATTGTGAAGCTTCATGGATTTCCAAAGTCAATTGTATTTGACAGGGATAGGGTATTTATTAGTCAATTTTGACAAGACTTTTCAAGGCTGCCAACACTACATTGAAGTTTAGTTCTGCTTACCACCCTTAAACCAATGTCCAAACGGAGGTCAATTGGTGTTTGGAAGCTTACTTACAATGTTCTTGTAGTACTCAACCCAAGCAATGGTCTCGATGGCTTGAATTTTGGTACAATACAACTTACCACAATTCGACCAAAATGAGACCCTTCAAAACCTTATATGGAATGGATCCCTCAACTCTACTCAGGTTCACAGACTGTCCATCTTTAGTAGAAGGGGTAAACCAGCAAATAACGGAGCATAACTCAATTTCGGATGAGCTGGAGCACAAGTTGGCTATAGCCTAAGGGCACATGAAAGAAAATGCAGATTTACACTGAATGGATGTCACATTTCAACCAGGGGATCAGGTGTTTTTGAAGCAACAACCATAAAGGTTTAAGTCTTTGGCTAACAAACTTAATGAAAAGTTGAGTCTAAGATTTTATGGTCATTTTACTATATTGGAGAGGGTTGGACAAGTTGCCTACAAACTGGATTTACCACCTACAGCTAAGATTCATCTAGTTTTCCATGTCTCTCAACTCAAGCGCAGCTTGCACAATTCGGTTCCCATCCAACCTCTTCCACCTTTTCTCACTAAAGACCTGAAACTCCTTGTCTAACCAGAATCAGTGTTAGTAGTTCTCAATTTAGTAGATGGCTCTAAAGAAGTTCTTATTCAATGGAATGACCTACCTTCTTTAAGCTGACTTGGTAGTCTTACGATGTCATTAAGCTTCAATACCCTCTTATAAAGTCTATCAACTAAAAGGGCATAAAGGCAATAGGGTACTGGGTGTGTGAGTGTGTGTTTAAGAATATTTGTGCTAATGGGAGTTGGTCAGGAAATATTCACGTGATTGGGGATCAAGTTGTTCAGTAGAGGGAATTCTTTAGTTAAGGAAGCAGTATATAAAGTGAGGGCAGTTTTAGGGAAGGTTAGGCATATTTTTCAAAGGTCATTAAAGGAGGTCCCTAGCTCCTCGAACTGCTGGGAATTATTTTTTCTTAGTATTGCTTGGTTGTTGAAACCATTTCTTGTTAACAATTCTCTCATTCAATACAGTATTGTTTAATTCCAAAATTGAGTTTGTCCATTCTTTCGCATTTTTGGATTGTTTGTCACTAGATATGTTTTAATTTGACAGGGTTTCCCATCAAATTCCTATAGTACTCTTTTCATTAAGAATAACAAGAGGATGAATTCAAAATTCTCCATGATTCATAATAAAATCCTTGCTTGAATTTTGCTTTGCCAATCATCTTTTTCAATCTCAATCACCCTGAACACATCAACAATAGAAGAAAATAAATTTATGACGCCATGAATTGTCCCTATGTGTGAACCCCAACGTGTATTTCTTGGTCGTTTAATAGTGCATTTTTTATTCAAACCTCGCCTCGTCTAAAGATCACTATTACAAGCCAAAGATATCACATATTCATATTGTTTATCACGTAAAAGATCTCTGCACTTACAAGGTGTTGTTACGGTGTTTGATAACATAGAAAGAGATTGAAAAATTCCACTCAATGTCAAATGGTTAATTACAACTTTGACCAGCGCTAGTTGGAGTTGATGAGAAAAACAATGAAAGTAGAAAGCTGATTTATTTTCTCTCACTATCAAAGTCTTTAAACCATTAGCTCCATTGTAACATTGCCCTCGTAAGCTTGTCAAACTCAATCTATGCTTAACAAAAAATGCATCTTTTGCAATTTTCAAAGACTTTGCAAAAGTATTCTTAACATGCACAACTCCAATAAAACGTTCATAACACAACCTATTTTGTCCACATAGCAAAAAACAATAGCCATTTTTTCTTTCACTACCACATCACAAGATTCATCAACTAGTAAATAGAACGATTGTTTATCTCTCACAATTTCTACAATAATTTTCTTGATCGTCAAATATATAGAACTATGGAGGAAGAACTAAAGAATTGATTTTCATTCACATATTACTTCATACAAGAGAGGGTTAATATAATATATATATAGTCATAACTAATCTAAGAATGAAATAAAACATCAGTCCTATTCTAAGCTAGTATCATGGATGATTCTCAATTACTGGAATCAAGGGATTGGAGTCCAATCTTGGTAATTAGATAATCCCTATAAGCTAGTATCATGTTTCATGGTGAAGGGTCACTTGATTGGGAAAGAAAGTCTCTGATTCAAGAAAAGTGACATCCATGGTGGTATAAAGATACCTGGTAGTAGGGTTATAACACTGATAGTCTTTCTTATGTGTGGCATACCCTAGAAAGATGCAACGAATAGCACATGGATCAAGTTTTGTTCTCTGATTTTTATGGAGGTGAACATAAGCAACACATCCAAAAATTCATGACTGAAGCATTAAAATTGAAGGCAATAGTGTATGTTGAGCTAGGGATTTGAGTGGGGTGTTAAAGGTCAAGACTCAAGATAGCATCTGATTCAACAAGTAGACTGCAATAACCACTACATCTATCCAATATTGTCAAGGAACAGGAGCTCCTGTTAAGAGAGCTCGAGCTGTTTCAAGAATGTCTTTATTCTTTCATTCCACGATACCATTCTGTTGTGATGTTTGAGAACATGTAGTCTCATGATGAAGGTCATGTATTTTGAAGTATTCTTGAAAATCATTAGTGACATACTCCCTTCCATTGTTAGATCGAAGAATCTGAAGTGTAGTAGAAAATTTTGTCTTTATCATGCAATGAAAAGATTGAAAAATGCCAAACGCATCATGTTTATTCCTCATCAAATAGAGCCAAGTCATGCGTGTATAGTCGTCTACGAAGGTCACAAACCATTTAATACCCGAAAAACTAATAATGGGAACTAGTCCCCATACATTAGAATGAACAAAGACAAATGAAATCTCAGTTTAATCTCCTTGGTGAGAATATCCTGAAACAAACATACATCAGTGCCAAACAATTTGATTCCTTAGTAGCTTGGCCAACAGATAACAATTTGCTTATAAGAGATGGAACTGATAAAGTATTCAACAATGAAAAAGAGGGTGAAAGTGCAACTGCTCCAGCCCCGATAACTAGGTATGTTATTCTGTTGGCAGTAGCAATGCATGTTCGTTTTGGTTTCTTGGTCTTGAAAAAATCTTGTGGATCAAATGTCATGTGGTTGGTTGCCCCTGAATCAATAATCCAACCATAATGATTTTTTTGGTTAGAATAAGACAAAGTATGACCATTGTTACCTGAATCAGTAGAAGTTATGGGTTCATTTATATAGGTGGTAAAATCCCCATGTGGTATAAAGGACAATTGTGGTTTAGTGCTCGTGAGGCCTGCTTGACCAGGTTTCTCACTTGTGCCAATGTCATGTTTTTTCTTTCTCTTGAGCTCATGCCATCACTCCAAATATCCATGCAACTTAAAGCAAGTCTCTTAGGTATGTTTCATATTCCTATAGTGTGTGCAATTTCCTCTATCTACCTGTGATTTTCTTTTAGTCATGTTTTGTTTCTCACCCAACATCTGTAGTGAAGAGTGTTGTAGTGGTTTTTGTCCTCCCTTTTTGAGCATGATGGCACCAGGTATGGTGTCTTCTTTTATCATCATCACTGCCTGCCTTAGGTCTTCTCTGCAAACGTGCGTAAATATTTGTTCTACTATGGGAAATAGCATTAATTGAAGCACATTTGCCCGTATTTTGTCAAGGCAATCATCCAGTCCATCGAAGAAAATATAAACTCTATCCTCCCATATACTACAGTTATACTTTTGTGTATCTTCTTCACATTTCATCAGATTTGGGTGATGAAAGTCTATTTCTCTCCATAGACCTTGGAGATTGTTGTAGTAGGATTTGATTGATTCACCCCCCCCCCCCCCCCCCCCCCCCCCTCCCCCTTTTTGTTTGAGTCTAATCATTTGTCTCTCAAGACTATACACTCAGGAGGTGTTGGTGCCATCAAAGTAGGTTGTGGCGATATTATCCCATACTGCCTTTTTCATTGGAAATCTTATGAAGTTGTCAATCAGACTCAAGTCCATAGAGTTAATCAACCATCCCTTCACTACCGCATCTTCAATCCTTTATCTCCCGTACCTAGGATCCGTCACTTGTGGTTGCAAAATCTCTCCATTTATATATCCCAACTTGTCTTTGCCTAAAATATACAACTCGACAACCTAGGACCATAATGTGTAGTTAGTGTTGTTCAACTTGACACCAATCTGCACCGTAGAATTTGCTTTTGAGTCATTCTAGATGTTAGGTCTGCCATGATTGAGTTCTCTTCTATCATGGTTGAGTTCTCTTCTTATGATTGCTTTGTCATGATAGTAGGTTTTTTCATTTTGTTTCTCTGTTTGAAATACTA
Organism: Pistacia vera; assembly: GCF_008641045.1. Classification (NCBI taxonomy): domain Eukaryota; kingdom Viridiplantae; phylum Streptophyta; class Magnoliopsida; order Sapindales; family Anacardiaceae; genus Pistacia; species Pistacia vera. Next base: position 103,704 of record NW_022196280.1, on the reverse strand, counting down.
TATGTCCTAGAATCTCTGCTCTGATACCATATAAAACTATGGAGGAAGAACTAAAGAATAGGTTTTCATTCATATATTACTTCATAAAAGAAAGGGTTAATATAATATATACAGTCATCACTAATCTAGGAAAGAAATAAAATATCGGTCCTATTCTAAGCTAGTATCCTAGACGATTCTCAATTACTGGAATCAAGGGATTAAAGTCCAATCTTGGTAATTAGATAATCCCTATAATCTCTCTATTATAGCTCACGCCGACAAAATGAGCACAAACATTAGTTAATTCCCTCTGGATTTTGGAGGCCGTCATTTGATGGTTTTTCAAAGCATTTTCCAGCACATTTTTTTTTTATGTCATCATTGTGATTGGATAGAAACTTCAATAGTTCCATTTAAGTTATCTTAATTTTCAGATTCAACTGACTCGTCATGACCACGGAATGTCAATCCTTGATGTAAAAGAAATCTAATGCAATAGTCCAATTTGACCTTTCTTGACATGTAAGCAATATTTACATCGATGTATTGCCTTTGGTTCATCAAATCAACACATTTGACATGACATAGGTTATGAGTAATAGAATGATCTCCAACATGTTTTTTTCATTTTTGCTTAATCTTTCCATTTATTAAATCCTTTACTCACAAAAACTTCACCACCTGCTTGGTCACCATAATAAGTTTTGAAAAGATAACAATTCAAACAAAAGATGCAATCTTTTGCCACACTATATTCCATCCATTTTGGACCTTCTTTGTACCACTTTGATATAAATCTACGCTTTTTTATCCTTGAAAATAGTTAAAATGAAAGTTATGATCTTTAAGTTGGCAAAGACCCTTCAACAAGTATGCTCTTCGAACTTCCTCCTTTTACTTGTCAATACAACAAATATTGTTAATAGGTATCCTCAATGCTGGATCAGTTTTAAGCTCATTTAGATTGAACACCCCAATCAAAGGGTGAGTTTCTTTTACTTGGTGTTGTTGTCATTGTTTTCAGGCTTCTTCTTTTAATGGGATTTGATTAACCTCAATATCAATAGAGTCTCCATTAGCAATTTTTGCTAGAATTTTCTTTAATCTCTTGAAATAATTGGATATCATAGTTGTCAAATAAAAAACTTATAAAAAAGTCATTAAAATAATAAAAATACCATTATTGATATATTAATGATTGGTGCAAATCAAGTTGTCCTTTAATTATATAAAAAACTAGTTTTATAAAAGTATTTGTGATATCTAAAGTCAATGTATACAATGTGTATTTGTTAATGGACATCAAGTTATCCTTTAATTATATAAGAAACTAGTTTTATAAATGTATTGTGGTATCTAAAGTCACAAATCGATAATAATGTTTTCAACCAATTACAAAATTAAACAAACTCACAAGATTCATGCATTTTTCCATCGAATTAGAATAAATAAACAAGCATGATTCAACCGTTAAATAAACTAAATTGAAATGAGCAATGCACGTACCTAAAACTGATAAAAGAAAAACGGAGCTAATTGTGGCACTTTGAACATTGAAAGGTTTAATAATTTCAGTCTTCAAAAGTTGTAACTTGTAAATTGTAAGAGCGACTGAGTGAGGAAGACAAAGAAAGATAGACGGACTAAGTAAATAAAATTGGGGATGAAAAAGCGTGTGGAGATCAGAAGCTTCTTTTAAAATTTTAATATATTTTTAGCATGTGGAGATTGGAAGCTTGCCATAACCGCATATATATTTATAATAATGAATTTGGTGGGCTTGACATTAACATATTTGCAATAAAAATTAATTTTGTTGTCGGCCATGTATATTTGCAATTTTTTGGTATCATACCAATTAATTTTATTGTGGGCCATCTATATTTGTGAATTTTTTTTTTTTTTTGTTTAAAATCTGAGGGTAGGCTGTTAGGTCTGCCCCTGTTTGCCTCTATGGTAGAAAAAATCAACAAACTTCTGCAAGCTAGATTGACATGCCACAACTCACCTTGAAAAAGTAATCAAATAGCCGGAAGAATATTTTATGTTGTCCACATCTCTTGCCATATCTACATCTGTATAACCAACTAAAGAGGGTTTTCCACCACCAAAACAATGTTTAAAATTGGTAGTGCCTCGAAGATACCTCATAATCCACTCAACAACATTCCAATGCATTTCCTATATTAGAAAGGAAACGACTAACAATGCCAACTGCATGAGCTATATCCGACCTAGTACAAACTATGACATATATCAAGCTTCCCACTACTAAGGCATATAGAATCTTCAACATCTCTTTCTTATCTTCATTTGTATTTAATGAGTACCAAGTGGAGAGCTAACAACTTTTGCATTATCCATCTTGGACATTTACAACACTTTTTCTAAGTAATCTTGTTGAGAAAGATAGAGCTTCTTAGTATTCCTGTCACGACTGATTCTAATGCCAATGATCTTCTTTGCTAGCCCCAAGACCTTCATGGCAAAGAACTTGTTCAATTGCTTCTTCAACTTGTCAATTCTTAACGTATTCTTGCTAACAATTAGCATGTCCTCAACATAAAGCAAAATCATCATTAGAAAATTTCTAGACAAAAACACAATGGTCAGAAGTATTCTTCTTATAACCTTGCTCCCCCATAATTGACTCAAACTTCTTGTACCATTGTCTCAGTGCCTGTTTCAAGTCATAAAGGTTTTTCTTCAATCTACACATATAGTCTTCTTTTTCTTTTACCTTAAAACCTGAGGCTACTCCATATAAATTTCTTCTTCTAAATCAAGTGTGTTCCACCAACTTAAGTGTGTTCTTCTCATGTAATGACATTATTTCATCTTTCATAGCTTCAAGCCACTCATTCTTGTGTTCACTCTCCATAGCCTCTTCAAAACACTCAGGTTCTCCCCCTATTAGTCAACAACACATACTCATTTTCTAGAAATCGCGTAGTGGGGTGTTTATTTCTGTTGGATCTCTTAAGTACAATAGATGATGAAACTTCTGGATCTTGCAAAACATCATGATATATCTCAATTGAAATGGGAACATCTGGATCAATTATGCCATCATGATCGTCATGAGCTTTATTGCCAACTTGCTTTGTAACGGACTGTGGAGGAGTTGGATCAAGATCTAGTAAGCCATTACCATGTTGCCATTCAGTATTTTCAGGCTTCTCAATATTCTTTATAGTCTGATCTTCAATGAATGTTGCATCTTGACTTTCAATAATATTTTTCTTAATAGGATCATAAAATTTGTACCTAAATTGGTCTTGACCATAACCAATGAACACACACTATCATGTCTTTACATCAAGTTTGGAGCTCTCATCTTTGGGAATATGCACAAAAGCTTTATATCTAAAGACACGTAGATGATTGTAGGAAACATCTTTACATGTCTGAACTCTGTTGGGCACATCAAACTGCAATGAAACACATTGTGACATATTCAACACATGGCTAGTTATACTCAAAGCTTCACCGCAAAAGGAATTTGGCATCTTTGCATGAGGAAGTAAGCATCTGACTCTCTCCCTCAGTGTCTAATTCATTCTTTTAGCTAAGTCATTCAACTGAGGAGTCTTCATTGATGTCTTTTGATGTCTTATACCCTACTCACTACAATACTCTTCAAAAGGACCAAAATACACGCCACCATTGTCTTTGCGGATACATTCAACCTCTTCCCAAATTCTCTCCCAACTTGGCCTTGAAACTGTTGAACACATCAAACACCTGAACTTTTTTCTTCAAGCTATACACCCACAACTTCTTTGAATTGTCATCAATGAAAGTTACAAAATGAGCCACCCAAAGTTCTTGTCTTCATTTGGCTATAAACTTTAGAATATACCAAATCAAGTACCTCTGCTTTTCTCAAAGGAGTAAAGCTTTTGAAAAAGACCATGTTTTGTTTCCCTACAAAACAATTAGCACAACCTCTGAATTCTGAATTGTTCAACTCAGGTAGAGCCTTCTTCCTGAATAGCAACATCAACCATTTCTTACTCATATGACCAAGCCTTTTATGCCACAACTCAGTTTTACCCTTAGTTTCCACTATATTAACAATAAAAAATTTTATCTTTGCATGCAATAAGTACAACGAAGAGCACAATGTACCTCTTGCCACAACCATAGCATCTTTGGTGAGCTTCTATTAGCCATTGTTAAAGGTATTAAAAAAACCCTCAATATCAAGCCTATTGATAGAAATCAAATTGAGTCGCGTGTCAAAAATATGCTTCAAACCCTTAAAAGCAATTTTGGTGCCCATATTAGTCTCCAAGCAAACATTGCCAATCCCAACAGCTCTAGGCAGACCATCATCACCCATTCTTATAGCTCCATAATCAGCAGGAGTGTAAGATTCAAAGAAATCCTTTTGAAATGTTGCATGAATTGAAGCATCATTATCAGTGACCCAACTTGTTTCTTATGGCAAGGTTAACAACATCATTTTCATAGACTACAGAAAAAATCTTCAAAAGCTTTAGCAATTGTGTCATGATTGTTATCTTTCTAACTTTCTATATAAACGACATCACAATATATAATAATTTATTTAAATATATCTCAATGGGCATAAATAAAACAATAATAGGTCATAAAATATCACCATCTTATTATTCCCATGAGATCTCAAGTTGTAATATTGCAAACTCACTTTTGGGTGAGGAATGCAACAAGCAACTAAATTTCATAATAAACCAATTAACAACAACATATAACTTTCGGATAATTAATCTTCTTTGGAATGAAAAATTACGTAAACGGTATGCTACTATTGATTAAGTCATAGTTCCTCTATAAAATACATAAGAACCCCTTTTAGGTAGGTTTTTTTTTTTTTTGTTTTAATAATTGGTAATTTATAAAGAATAAAGAATACAACTAAGAGGGAAGGACCCGTACACAAAGCATCCTTTACAAAGGCCAAGAGAAAACTCAAGCTAAAAGAAAACCCAAAGAGAAAAGATATACAACATAAATCATAGCTCACATATCCCAAAATGAAAAACAGACCAAAAACATACCCTGTGCAAACCAAACCAGCACCCAAAAAAAAAAAAAAAAAAAAAAACTGTAGAGTCTATACAACAATATTAGCAAAAAGGACCACTCCAAAGCACAACCAACACAACAAAAACTACAGCAGGCCACACTGCAACTAAAAAAACAAGTATGCAACAAGCAAAATAGAACCCAATCCTACAGTAGTAGCAGCAACCAATGGTCCCAAGTAAACAGTCTACAACCAAAAGTAGAAACCATTCCCAACCATACGTACTTCAACAACCAGCAAACACTCCACCTCCCCAATCCCTGTAGTAAGAAAACACTTAAAGCAGCCTCACCAAACTAGCCCTCCACAAAACTCCTAAGGCAACAAAACCAACAAAGCCCCAGATAGCCTCACAGCCACACCCCAACCCTTTCCCAGAGGAATTGGCCCCTTATAGAAACCAAGCTTGCTAATGAATTAGCTCACATGAGCCCAATAACCATCCAAACCAAGCCCCAACATCAACATCTTCCTATACCAGCAACCACCTACCATAGGAAGGGCCTCTAAAAGGATGATACGCCAACTGGCTAGGGTTGCCAAAAACAAGACAAATCTGCAAAGCGTACCAGTTTTCTAATAGACCAAACCAAACACCTCTCTCCTCAAATTACTGCAAAAATAAAGAAGAAGATCGATAGGGGAATCCACCCCACCATTCTCAAGCATCAACCTCTTACTCCACAAGTGCCAAGCTAGAAGAGAAACAAGAACTTGCCTCACACCACCTGTATAGCTGCATGTGGCAGAAAACCCCATCGATCTTACTATATGTAAAATATAAAGAAACAAATTTCCCAAATAAATGACAAAGAAATTTATGAGTATCAATAAATGGATTGCTTTGGCAATTACCACTTATATCACCCATAAATCCTCCAAAGGAAATTCATGTATTTAACAACATGCCCATAAGTTTACTTTAATCATATTCTCACACATATATGCAACTATTCATGTATATATTAAACAATAATAGTAATAACAATAATAATCATAGGAATTATTGAAACATGATTTATTTATTTATTTTTTATTTTGTTATCAATAACATAATTTGATGTATATTCCCACTAACACAATATCTTGTTTCCATCTCTTAAAATTGCTACCAGCCAAGACCTCAATTGTGCATTATTATTGTTCATAGCAAAGGAGACTATCATAAATAATCAACAAAACAGTATTACATGCAATAACCAAAATGGCTTTAAACCTCATAGGCTACTTCTCATAGGGATTCCTGGTGCATCACCATTAACTCCCCTTTGGGCTGAGAAAATGACATGCTATTAAGGCCCCAAACATAAGGTTAAAAAAATAAATAATGAAAACACGTGACTTAAGAAAACTATCCCCTAGGAGTAGATATAATTTCTAGGCCATTGTTCATCCTCCACTTAATAGGAAAACACATGTCAATTGGAAAATTAATAACTATTGAGTGAATTGAATTTTTCAGGATTAGTGTATTTCCATAATTAACCTTATACAACCATCAATTTTAACACAAATAATGACTTCCTTTGGGCAAAAAATTATATGCATCGAAATTGAAGAGTGTATCATTACTGATCAAACAACTTGCAAATTGTAATGAATGCATTGCTTTGGCGATTAAACATTTTGACAACTCACAAAATTATTTTTAGTGATACTAAACAATATTGCCATAATTGAGATTTTATGAGATATAACACCTAATTATCTCGGACGTTGTGCGAAGACTGAATAGCTATCAACTTGGTTACCTGGTCTTCCAGATCTTTTAGGGTATGAAGTTGAGGTGCATTTGGATATGCGCATTTCGCCAATTGCCCCTGATAATCCACAATTTTAGAGGGTCCAAAACAAGCTCCAAGGGTTGTAGAAAAAAACCCCGAGAATGAACTTGTCCATTGGAGGACATCTAGCAATACAAAGAAAGAGTTCATCCATCCATGTGAAATGAAGAACAACTCAATTGTTGTTCAGATGATATGTCAAGGTTATTGAAAAATTGTTCCACCTTACATGTCCATCCCGCCGAATCGGAACCATCAAATCACGGCAAGGTGAATCGGAATGGTTTGAAAGATGTTGTTGCTGTAGCCTTAAGTTTAATCCCTTGATCATCCAAAGTATGTGTTCCATCTACCATGTAAGGCAATTCCAAAACAATTAGGGTTTGATAAGCAATAATCAATAAAGTTCTTTTCCCTTAAACTCTTAATTATCATTCTTCTTGAAGGTTTTGTTTTCTCATATAAAGCAAAAACATTATCTTGTCAATTAGTGCTCTCGTTCTTTTTCCATGACAGATGGAACACGTACTTTGGATGATCAAGTGACTAAATTTAAGTGTAAAACCCCCTCCAGTCAGGTATCCTCTGAATATCCCTCAATGAGAATCCCGGGAATACATGTCTGAAGAATGAGTTGTATTTAGAAAAAACCTGTGTAAGGATAATAATAATAATATCCAAAACATACATATAAGATGTCACGCAGGATCCAAACTTATAATTTCAAAAACTTAAAGAATTTAACCGGAAATTACACAATCAAAACATATTTATAGGGTGGAAGCTTCCAAAGGTGTTTCACAAACATTTATCATTTACATTATTTACATCAAAATGACAATAAATCATCTCCCTTCACATGTAGCCCTGCTGTCTCTAGCATCCTTCGCTTCTGGTCTACCTGCAAAGCAATCAACAATGAAAGGGTGAGCGCTAATCGCTTAGTAAGGAATGATCTATTTCATTTTAAATGTGTGATTTGACCTTCATTTAAACATATTTGTTAACACATCACTTATCTTTTACATCTAGGTATACTTCCTTTTTTTTTTTTTTTTTTTTTTTTTTTTCTAATTCATATGCTTTCATCATTTATCCCATGGCTATATAACATCAATGCATACACATACAATAAGTATGTAAACTTATTACACACACATTACATGTCATGTATAACATTTAATATCATCTAACATGAGTAAAAATCATCTCATAATGTAAATAATCTAACTCATTTAATACAACTAAATGCAATGAAGCATTTAACGTGTAGCTGATAGGACTTTTCTTAGCGTCTTAAGCACTTCATATCATCTAGAGCTCATATCATTGGGAGGCGTGCTTACGCATTATTTAGCATCTAAAGCATATATTCATCTTTCCTCAACCGGTATACAAAGATATGCTTACGCGTTTTCCATCATGTCTATATGCATCTCTAACATCTTATGGCATGTAAATACATATTTTAGTGAGCTTAATACTTTTAATTCATCTATGGATTATCAATCCATTTACATTACCTCTTGCTCACATTCATCATCTTAAAACATGTTTACATTGCATCTTCATGCCATTTCATAACATTAATCATGCATTGACATCATGACCATGTATATCTTTCAAAGATCATCTAACTAATGGGTAAACATAGTACACCGGCTTATCACATCAATATATAATCAATTCATAATCATAAGAATTAATTATGTTAAATCTTAAACTTAATAACTAAACTTATATTCAGGCCATTTTCCATCCTTGATAAACAAATTGACTATTGGCCTAAACATAAAAGTTGTAGGGCTATGTCTTAAATTTCTAGTGCTTCAAGAATCATCTCATTTTGATTTTTATAACTCAAGTTATGGTTGAAATACTAAAGCATGTTTAACATAACCCCTAACTACCAAATCCAATTTTCATATTAAACTATGCCACATCAATTCCATTGACAATTACCAAATAGGTCAACTTATGATCAATAAACTTCCCTTTAATAGTCTTTAACATCTTAGGAATTTTAAATCTCATTCCCATAATATCCATTATGTTATAACATTGTAAGCTAATGCAAACAACACCCAACACTTCTAATAGCAACCATTCAACACCATGTGGCCTCCAATACTACAAGTTTTTGCATAATCACCATCCACACTTCATTTTCTTCAATCAAACATAACAACTCATAAAACATAAATAGCAATAACTTCATGTATAATGAATTCAAGGCAATAAATAGAATAAATAAGTTCAACTACACTTGCCATCAACTAATTCTATGCCTTAAAGCCTTAATTTAAGGTTTCATTAAAATCTACAAACCCTAGCATAATCCCTAAAGTCATGGGAGGTTCTTCCTTACCTTTTTAAAGAATTCCTCCAACAAATCCTTTGCCTTTGTCTTCTTTTACACCTTAATCCTACATATATGACATTATACCTCAACATCTACTTCAAATCTTCAAATCACATCAAAACTAGAGGCTTTAATCCTTACCTTAAACCCTTCAACTTGAAGATCCAAGGCTCCTATTTTGTTCTCCTTGAAAAATTATGCAAAACTGCTTTAAAACTTAGAGAAAGAAAGCTTGTTTCATGGAAGATTTGAGAGAAAATGGAAGAAAGGTTGAAGAAATGTTCTCTCCCTTTGCTTGAACGAATTTCCTCTCATTTATAGGAAAATATTTAATTAATTTTTTAAAATTATACTATTGGCCCAATTATTTTAATTGTATAACTCATAAGTCCTTAATTTTTCATATAAGGGCATTTTGGTCATTTCGCACTAAACATAATTATTACTTAATTAATGCTATTAAATGCAATTAAGCCTATTCATCCTTGACTTTTTCAATGGTTATCCATAGGCAAAATGACTATTTTGCCCCTAATACCTTTCTATGGATAATTGATTCATACCGTTCCAAATGAATTGACTATTTTGCCCTTAGTTAGATTTTATACTTTTTAACATAAAATTAACATCTAAAGGACTATTTTGAGTTAGGAACATACCTTTGACATCTTGGGTATTACATTAAGGCAACAGCAACAATGTCTTTCAACCCTTTTCGATTCACTTTGCCGCGATTTGATGGTTCTGATTCGACAGATTGGACATTTAAGGCGAAACAATTTTTCAATAACTTTGACACGCCATCTAAACAATGATTGATTTGTTCTTCATTTCACATGGATGGACTGGCTCTTTCCTGGTATCGATGGATGTCTTCCACTGGACAAATTAGTTCTTGGGATTCTTTTCTACAAGCCTTGGAGGTTCGTTTCTGACTCTCTGAAATTATGGATTATCAAAGGCAATTAGCAAAATGTGCATAGCCAATTGGACCTTGACTTCGCACTCTGGAAGATCTAGAAGACCAAGTAACCAAGTTGACAGCTATTCAGACTTTGAAAGGCATAGAGCTTTATTCAATGGAGGGTCTTCTCAACAAAATTACGCGAAAACTCTTGGTATTGGAATCCCAGTTGGATAAAGCCATACGACAACCACAACCCACGACCTTTTCCCCAAAAACGAAAGTCATTTCTCAAGTGGGCTCCATCAGCCATTTTGCTAATTATGTAACAGTTGTCGTCGGGCACTAGCCTGCCGTTGACCTTCCCTTGGTACCTCTTAGTCATAATAATAACAATCCTCCACCATTGCAAACACCCATCACCAAGCCTCCCACACATTCTACTCTTTCCTTGGTGGCATTGCTCAGCTTTCCAATTCGAGTTGCCTATCACAGCATCATTGGTTTGACCTCTAAAGTCGTCACTGGGAAAGATTATCCCTAATGGGAACTCAATTAGGTTCGTCATCGTCTCTTGGATTTATTAGGTGTGTGAAGGGAGTGTCTCTTTAACGTGTTGATTTTTTACCCCGACGGCGGAACTTTGACTGTCTCTTTACTACCTTGGCCCTCATTTGCACCAAATAATTTCTTATGGTTATTCACGATTAGAGGTCTTGGCTTCGACAACAGCTGTGGTTTATGTTGTAGTATCATGCAACCTTGAGGACAAGGTTGATCCGAAGGGGAAGACAATGTTAGGAACCCGATATTTTTTAAAATAGGAATTATAATTACTCTATTATGCAATTAGAATAGGAATTAGATTCCTTTTGGGAGTCATTTGGAGTTAAGTGTAAGATTATATAATAGCCTAAATCTAGATCATGATTATCAATGAAGAATTTTTTCAATTAATCTCTCTGTCTCTTGTTCTTGGAGATCTCCGTTCCTCATATAAACATATCCTATCCCAAGTTGACAACTATTCAGTCCTCCCATGGTGCGAAGCTTGATTCTATTGAAGGTATTCTCAACGAAATTGTGCAATAACTCCTGGTATTGGAAGCCAAGTTGAATAAAGTCATACGGCAACCACAACCCATAGCCTTTTCTTAGGAATCAAAAGTCATTTCTCAAGTGGGCTCCATTGGCCATTCTGTCAATTATGTCACGGTTGTCCTTGACCACAAGTCTACCGTTGACCTTCCCTTGGTTCCTCTCGGTCATAATTACAATAATCCTCCATCACCGTGGACACCCCTCACCAAGCATTCCAAACGTTCCGATCTCTCTCCGGTGCTGCTGTTAGGCATCATGTTGGGTCACAACAAAGGAACAAACAACTTCTTTACCGTGCTGATTTTTTACCTCGCGGTGGAACTTTCTCCATCTCCCAATGATAGAACTCAAGCCCAAGGGAGAGCTCAACCCAAAAGATCGGCCTGATAGGTGGGAGAGTCTCTAGGCTTAAGTACCACACGTGGTGGATGTGAGATTCCGATGTGGGATCCTAACATTGCATCCCCCTTCAAGAGCTGATGTCCACAACGGCTTTCACTCTATTGACACTAACCCGACGATAGCCCTTTCTCCTTTAGGTGGCTTTACTCAACTATCAGTTATTCAATGCAGCACCCCTTCTCAAGGAGAACACACTGCATCTTAATCTAGCATATAAGTAACCCTTTCTGTAACCCAACCCTGAACGAAAACATCAATGATAGAACTCAAGCCCAAGGGAGAGCCCAATCCAAAAGATTGACCTAAGAGGTGGGAAAGTCTCTAGGTTTAAGTACCACACATGGTGGGTATGAGATCCCGATGTGGGATCCTAACAAAAATTGGTCTTTTTACGACAATGTTTTCTCGTCGTAAAAAGCCTTTTACTACAACATTATGACAAATTTTAATCATTATAATAGGATGTTTTCATTAAAGGTTTTATGCCATCTTTGTAACGATAACTTTACCGTCGTATATATGCATTACATTTTCGAATGGTAAATTACCATTTTATAAAACCTTTTTACAATGACACAAAAGCAATCATATAAGTTAAAAAAATTGAAAAATTTATATGAAGGTAACTTTACTGTCGTAAAAAGTTCAATCATATTCACTACCATCCTTATTGCATTTTATATGAATTTTTTTCTCTTTTCCTACTTAACTTCAAATTCATTAATAATTATCTATACTTAGATACAATTGACTTAATATCCAAAAGAACTCATTACTATGCAACCCACAATCTAAATATTACAAAAATCACTTCTTATAATTAAACAATCCAAATACAAAGTATTATATCCAGTAGAAATCATTCATCCTTAATTCGTATCCAAATAAAACAAAAATCGATTTTTCTTTAAACAATACAAATATCCAAAAGAAATCATTAATCTCTAATCCACAATCCACATCACACAATCCATATATATATATATATATATATAAAAGTAATGCTACAGCCATCGACGGTAGCGCACCGAATTTGTACACCGAATGACGTAGCAAAATCCTAACCGTTGATTAATTTTAACTTAAAATTAATCAACGATCAGGATTTTGTCACGTCATTCGGTGCACAAATTCGGTACACTATCGTCGGTGGCTGTATTATTTTTCTATTACTTAAAATTAATCAACGGTCAAGATTTGTTACGTTATTCGGTGCACTACCGTTGATAGCTGTATTATTTTCCTATATATATACTTTTCGAAGAAGGAGCCCAAAAGATAGAAAATTTCATTGCTCGCTTACAGGACCACTAGCAAGGCTTTTAAGTCAGCTTCTCCAGTTAGGAATCAAATCACACTCGCAGCTGCATGGCTTATTCCTATGGTAAGTAGTAGAGTGATTCCTTCCGTCTAGATAGATAGCTAGGCCTGAGTGAGTCTAGTCCGGATAGTAGTGATCCTTTTGCCTGTTAGATCTATCCTTCATATATATATATATATATATAAACACTTCCCATTATACAATCAATATGTGTTACTTTCAACAGCCCGCATAAAAAGAAAATAGATTATAAGTTTCTATGCTACATTAATCAATTAAGTAAGGAATTTTAACTCTAAATTTAAGATAGGATCTATAATATATTTTATTGTACCTAAGGTTCTTCATCATTATCTGTGAGAAGATAGTGACGCACACTAGATGTATTTGTAACCTATTAAACTGAACATACAGATATTTGAAAGAAAAAAAATATACATTACAAAACTATATAATATTTACGTGGCATGTGATCATATGACTTAATATAATATATTAAATAATTTAGTTTTCATATCAATACAATATTAACACGAACTATGCGCAAATGTGCATAACATAATTTAATGCTTCCATTAATATTAGATAGGTGACAAAAATGACTGATATGACATCTCTAAATTCATATTAAAATGATTAATACATGTTTATCCTTGAGTGATAACATATCTTCATCAAACGTATCAAAATGATGTGGCATCCATGAGTACAATCTATCATACTTATCTTGCAAATGTTGTGAGCCACCTTCAAATAGCTACCTCCACCTTCAAATCACTTGATGATTACTTGAATTGCTTACAAATTAAGATTCTCTTAGGTTCAACGTTGAAGAAGAAGCTCTTTGATCTTAAATACGAGTTTTAGAGGATCTGAGACCTTGCAAGAGGAAGCAACTCTATCAAAAAACTGTTGAAGTGCACTTTTTCAATAATAACAAAAAGCAACAGATTCAAGACAAATTAAATAAGATTCCATACCAGCAACTTTCAGTGACAACTCCAACTAGCAACTCAACGGCGATAGGAGTAAGAAACTCGTTAACGACATTGGGTTTATAAATTATTTTGGCGCTTTGCAAGAAAGGAGAAAGGGGGAACAATGTTTGTTAAACTCCTGAAAAATTTAAACGATGTCAATCTTATGAAAATTTCCAACTGAGCTTGTTAACTGCTAAATATTATATTATTAGGGTTCTTTAGACTTTCCCAACTATGCAAAATTATCCTTACAAAAATCTTTTAACTTCCTATTCGTTTGTAAGTCTTACACTTTTACCTTTATTTTCTTATATGACTGGGTTAATTCTTAGTATACGGTCCCATGCTTTTACAACGTGTGTTTCAAGTCTTATATAAATACTCTTTTAAGTTGGGAAAATATTATTGTTGAATAGGACATCATAAAATAGACTTTTATGACGGGATTTAATTCTTTCTTAAAAAACGTATATATTTTCTTGTATTGACAAATTGCTCATAGCATAGACCAACTTCTCAGATTGTTACATTAAGTATTCCTTCCACAATAAAATCAATAATAAATTCAAATTAATGAAAATATATGACTTTGTCACATGGTATGTTACATAAGTGTAGCTTGATTAAAAAAAAAAAAAGCCCTAGAAATTTCAATTGAAGTAAATACAAATAGTTTGTGACTGAAATTACAATTGAAATACAGATGTTACATAAGTGTAACTTGATTGAAGTGCTGAAACAATGATTTCTTATCGTTGAAGTGTAGAGATAATATAAAAGTGGCGGTGGTGGGAAAGTAGAGTGAATGATGATGGAAGGAACATAAATGTTGTGACTTGCATGAACAACACAACCGATGTGCACAGACGATAATGATACAACACTGTGAGGAATATGATGATAAAGATACTTCAAACAAAATATTTTCAAGACGCTGTCGTTTGAATGAATGATTGATTGATCATTGGCCAACATTATAGAACCCTATATTTATTGGATCATATTTGTTCAATTATACCCCACATGAATATTAAAAAGGCCTTATATTGTTAATAATATCATGTTTAACCTTTTGATATTTATAACTTTAATGTAATGTTATTGTAGTGAGGTGATTTTCCAAGGGCAAAATTGTTGTGGGAATTAATCAAAGCATATTTTCATCTTTCCAACGATTATCTTTGCCCTTGAAAAAACCTCCTATTTCTTGACGAATTATTTTTTATGATCATTAGAATGCAATATCTGCATATTTTGGAGGGAATTCTTTATAGTTTTGAATAGTTATTGTTTAGGAAGAATCCATGTGGGTTCGCATCTCTTAATGAAAGTTCATATTTGGTATATATCTCTTTTGGAAAGTCTTACTAATTGTTTCTGTATAAATTCAGGGAATTTGACCTCATTAATTATGAAAAAATTATCAAATTATCAACCTATTAATGTTATTTTGCTGTTAATTAATTGAAATTAGTTCTCAAAAACCATGAAAAAATATTTATTAAGAGATTTCTTATTATTCAATTTTTGATATAGGTACAAGAAGATTTAAAAAAAAAAAAAAAACTCAATGGACAACTAGCAGCCATAAACAACTTTTGTTTTATATGAAAATGGAATAAGACATGACATAATATATTAGATAGATAATGCATAGAGGAAAAGGAAGTATCATGCAAGTCAACATTGAATGAGGATTATGTTGTCTATTTTTGAGTTATGAAGGAGTTGAATTTTCTCCAAGTTGTAAATACTTTTTTGGGTGGATGCCATAGTCTTGTCAATCAAAATGGGATCATTCATATTTCCTTGTATTAGAAAGGAGAATGACTTTTTCATCCTCTATCTTTGGTCAATTACACATTACCCCTATACTATTGAAAAGTGTCAACTACATTCTTATGTTTTTATGACGGTTACCCTGATTTGAATGGTGGAAGAGCTTTTTAGTCTTTATTTGAATTTTGTTTATTGAGATTATTATCCAATATTAATACACATTTACAGTTAATATAATTACATCTATAAATTTTAATTAATTGTAATCAAAATCGATAACCCAAACTAAAACACAACCGTTTGAATTAATTTTTTTTAAGACAAAGTAACCGAAAATTTGTATCAATTAATGTTGTATTATTTATTATTTAATACAATCTTATATGACAATAAAGTATTTGTATCAAAGAAATAATTTATTATTGCATAGATGTGTAAACATATTTCTTACTAAATATTATTTTAACCTTTTTAACAATATTTTAGTATATGATGGTAAATTTTCAAAAACTTTATTCCACTTATAATCATTGTTTTTAATATTTTATATCACTTCCTCTTCTTTCAAATAAAACAAACATGAGTACTTTAAAGAGTTTTTATAGCAATTAAAATGTCCAAAATAAGTTTGTTTAAATAGAGATGACAATGGGTAGGGCCGGGCAGAGAACGAGTACCCTTTGGCCAAGGCCCGACCTGGCAAGACCCCCATGACCATGGCCCATGCAAGACCTAGGCTCATTACCTAGATGGCAGGTAATGCCCAGGCCTAGCCTGACGGGCATTTTGTAACCCCAAGACCCATCCAATAATAATTTTTACAATTTATTTTCTCATGGGCTCTTTGATATATCTTTATTTGTCATTCATATTAACTTAATTAATAGTATCTCCTGCTTTAATCACCATATTTTTTATGTGTATAGATTAATATGGCAGACAAGGGATTTTAAGTTTGACTAAAATCGTAATTTGATTGTTATCATAAATTCATTTCAAAATCATAATCAAATAAAATTTTATTTTATTTTTTAAATGATAACTTAAACATTGAACAACATTTTCATTATATTTATTTGGAAAATATACAGAATGCAATTTAACATTATCAAATAAAATTACATTCTTGGACAGAGATAGGACTAAGCTTTAATTTTCAAGTCTTATAAATCCAAGCCCGTTTCAGTGGCCAAAACTGCAGGCAGCACTGAAGTGTAAAACTAACCAGACTCCAATGGCCCAAGTCTAAAGCAAAGTCGGAATAAAAGTTATTTTTTTAAGGAGCTATTTGCTTTGTTCATAAAGATATAAGTGTGCCTTAATATCAACTTTAAAAAATAATTTAATATATGTGGAAATATATTGCAACTTGCTTATGAGAAACCATTATATTATTGCATCTGAGCTTTTGATGTCGTTCTTATTCACATATAAAAACAATAGACAGCATCTTCAATTGATATTTTTACCTAGGAAATGGGGAAAAAATACCATGAATTGAGAAGAAGAATTTGCATATACTCATAGCAAGTTACCACTTTGCCTAATCCAAGTAATATATATATGTATAAAGAGTGAGTTGAGAAAATAAAATGTAAAAATTAACATAGGTTGGGCTGATACATAAAATAATAAAATTAACAACGGCCCATGTTAAAAACTCCGATTGGGCCAGGACGATGGTTGTCCCAGGCTCGACCCTTACCTAGGGCGAGGCCCTAAAACCGTACCTCGGCCCATGCTCATCCCCACAAACAGTTGGTAATGCTCAGCCCATATGGGCTGGGTCAGGCCAGGTACTCGGAAATCAAGGTACAATTGTCATCTCTATTTACGGATAGTTTAATGTAAGTATCAGCGTGTCATTTTTTTGAAATGATTGAGATAAATGTACTTAAGCTAAAATTTAGGGAGGAAAATGTATCCTCCCCAAAACCCACCCCACCCATCCCCAACTATCTTTTTATTTTACACCATGAGGTTTCCTTACACCAAGTCATTAAATTTAATATAAAAAACACTAACGAAATACTTAAACGATTGGTTTTTTTTTTTTTTTTGGGGGGGGGGGGGGGGGGGGGGGGGGGTTGTTTGTGTAAGTTATTATTTATAATACTTAATAGGGACAAATGTTATTTAAGGAAACCTCAAGGGAAAATAATTAAACTCGTTTATTAATTATACAACTTAATTCAAATTTTCCCATTCAATAATAACAATTTCCTCTCAAGCATTAGAAATAATAATTTACCCTCTACTATTAACGTATCGGAAAGTTTTTGAAATTTAATCTATCAATTCTACCTTCTTCTCCACCTTTCCAACAAGAACAAAGGACATGTTCTCACTCAAAGATTAGCGAAATGGCAAGTTCCACCCCTGGTTTCATTTATTCTAGATTTTCACCCTTGAATTAACATAAAATTATTTAATATAAGGGTCAAAGGGTAAAGTGGTCATTTTACACTACATTAAATCTGAAATGAAAATCAAAATTTCAAAATAACCTCCACATCTCAAATTTCTCTCAAAGCCACAACCTCCCATTTCTCTCAACTCACCACCATTATCAGCAACGTTGCCGACCGTTTTCCAACTAATTCCAGCATTGTTGATCTCCCTCACCACCACCAAAATACTCATCTCAAATCCTTCATCAAAACCTATTGTTGTCTGACCCCTGCTTGGCCATTGTTCGCCGACCACCTTCTCAATTGGTTTTTGAGCGCCGTTTGCTTTTCCGGTCGATTATTTCACCAAAAATTGATGTTGTCACCACAAATCGACCCACCCATCAATTCTTCCTCTCCAAAAGTCCTAACAATCCTGTTCTCATTCGCTCATTGTTCGTTAGTGAATGAAGCTCCCCTACCTTAGTGATTTCCTGGTGTGAAAGATGAATTTGGATTGATTGGTTGGAATTTCTTGTTTGTTTCAGTTGGAGGACGGTTGAGGAAGGTTTTTTGAAGTGTTTTAAGGCTTTATTGTTGATTTCCAGTCATCGATGCTCCCCAAAACTCTCATCGTCCACCTTTTCTTGATTACACATAAAGTGTTCGAAGAAATGGCTTTTTTGTAGTGTTCTATGGTTGTGATATTGTGTGGGTGGGATTGTAACGATTGGCTACTAGGGATGGGAACTATTGTGCTAGACGGATGGAAGGTGGGTCGGGTAAAATTGTTGGCCATGGAGGAGAGGGAGTGCTTTGCGGGCAGAAAAAGGGTGGGAGAGCTTTGCTGAGTGTTGGTGGGTAGGGGAGATGGGTGGAGAAAAAGGTGAACAAATAAAAGAGAGAAAAATAAGTTCTTGACACAGCCACCACCGCTATGCCATAACAGTTGCAGAAGTTGCAACAACAGTTGCAGGGGTGTGTTTGTTAGGTTTTCAAATATGTAAATACTAAGAAAATCTGAGGGGTGTGCTTGTTAGGTTGTCAAGGGCAATATGGTAATAGTACTCTCTACATATGTGTCAATAACTTGAATATCACTAACGGTGTTACTTAAAGGGTGGGAATCTGGAATAAATGAAACTAGAGGTGGAACCTTGCCATTTGCTAATCTTGGGGTGGGAACATGTTGTTTACTTGGAAATGGCTGGTTGCAAATTCTTATGCTTTAATGGAAATGAAAAAACTTGTGAATTTTGATCCCTCTATGAGTGGGGATAAAATTATAGGGGTACCTTCTATGGCTAGTGGTTTTTCAATCAAGTCGGCTCAGAATGAAGTGAGATTAAGAAAAAGTAAAGTGGAATGGCACCACCTTGTGTGGTTTAGGAAATCAATTGCTAGACATGCTATGATTCTTTGGATGGCTATTAAAGGGAAGCTCAGCACCAAAGACAAATTGATGAGGTATGGTATTACTCAAAATGCATGTTGTTGTTTTTGTAAATCGGCCCAAGAATCTTTGGATCATCTTTTCTTCACATGTGCTTGGGTGCTACAGTCTATTTCATTTGGAGGAAGAGGAACAATAGATTTTTTAAAGGGGATTTTATGGATGCTTGGACAATTCACAACCACATTCGGAACATGGTGAGCGATAGGCTATGGACCTTAACAAAATGAAATGAAATCTTCCATGGCCAATAGAAGACTTGCAAAGATTTGGGGATTACCTATGACTATCTTCAAAACCAACATGTGACGAACATGGGTTTCCCTAACCCAAGGCTTGTCCTAAGGTAGGAATAATGTTATGTATTGTTGCTCTTAGTCTTGTTTAGGTTCTTTTGAATCCTATCCCAAGGCATGTCTTATGATAGGATGTTTTTGTTTTTGTATTCCTTTACTTGCTCCTCTCCTCTTGTTTTTATCATTCGTGTGCTTAAGATAGACAAACAAGAGGTCTATTAGGTTTATGTTTTTGTTTCTATCCTAAAGTCTATCCTGAGGTAGGATAGTCGTTTTTTATGACCTCCCTGTACATTCTTTATCTTTTAATGGTACTACTTTAAAAAAAAAAAAAAAAAAAAAAAATAGTTTACTCTTCCAACAATTACCAAGTTAAACTTACCACGCAATTATATATCGGGATTAAATTTAAGAGATAAAAAAGCATTATAAAAATAATAAAACTTACTTTATCATATGTTTTCTAAGTTTATATGAGGTTTTGAGAATTATTATTTAAAAAAAAAATTTTAGTATAGAATTTCTCTTGATACAAAGTTGAAAACAGTTTCATGACATAACACATTATCTTTCTTTAATTTTTGTCATATAAATAATTCAATGTGACAATTGATATCTTTCCTATTGCATTTTCAAATATGAAATATCCCTATTAAGATATGGTATGAATATTTATTTGGATTCTATTGATTTGATTCCTTTTTAGTCATCTTGAATATGTTGTATTGGGTCATTCAAATTAAAAACATATCTTTATATTTTACATTTCATGAATATTCAAATATTTATTCCCATTTAAATCTAAATATTTGCAAGATTGGCTGTATGCAACTTTATACAATGTTTCAAAACACTTTTGAATTTTGATAATACTAAAAAATAAATTAAAATAAAAATCTATTTAAAGTATGTTCTTGATAAAGTAATAAATAAATAATTGATAATATTTTAATTAATAATAAAAAAGAATAAGAAAAGGAAAAAGAATGATGGGGTGATGAATATCTGAGCTGGGACCTAACATAAGTGGACCCTCACTTCTTAAAAAGTATGCCACTGTCCCTGCCACTCATGGCTCACTGCACTACTTAAACTCGTGTTTTCTTCTCTGATTCATTCTCAAATAAAAGTTTGTATCTTTTTCAGACTTTAAACAAATTATAACAAAACAATGGCTTCTTCAGTCAAGAGTGAAGGATTACCAGTGACAGTAGACGACGGTTCATTGAAAAGCCAAGAGCAGTCAAAAGGTTCTGCCATGACTAAAAGAGGTGTCTATGCAGCTGTCTCTTACATGGCTTCTGCTGGTAATGCTTTTTTTTGTTTTTTCTCTTTTAATGTTTGGACTTATTTCATGAAACAACTTTTAATGTTACTTTCTACCTTGAAAGTTGCTTTGTTAAAAGAAAACTTTTTGTTGTATTCTTGATGGGGTTTTCTATAAAAATGTTGCTGTTGTATTTATTTTTGGTTATGCTTTATTTGGTTGCTGAGAAAATGTGGGGAAGAGGAAAGTTTTAAGTTCTACGTGAGTCATAAAATGGAGAAAGTAAGTAAAGTTGACAACTTTTTGCTTCTGTGTTGATTTTGTTGTTTAAAATTATGACTCTGTTTTTTCAACTTTGGAAGAGTGATTGGGTTGAAACTAAGACCTATCTCTATTTCATATGCTAAATACACTGAAATCCTGCATTCAAGTCATATACAAATGTGCTTGTGAGCAACTAAAGGGAGGATTTTTCAGGAATTTTGAGGGTTGAAAACTTAATTTTGTTGTATGCTTGGGAAAGAAGAAAAAGGTTCTAAACTTAGAAGAAGAAAGGAATTTGTGGAATATTTCATGTTGCAGAGTAGGATCTTTGACGAGATATTGCAGCTGGTCTGTTAATATGAGTAAGAATGTCTAGTGAATTTGTTAGAGTCATTGAGGACATCTGAGATGGAATGACAAATGTGAAAATTATTGTGAGGCAGAAACAAATTTTCATTTGCAATGTGT
This sequence comes from Pistacia vera, assembly GCF_008641045.1. Lineage (NCBI taxonomy): Eukaryota > Viridiplantae > Streptophyta > Magnoliopsida > Sapindales > Anacardiaceae > Pistacia > Pistacia vera. The sequence continues at coordinate 81,877 of NW_022196280.1, read as the reverse complement.
GCTTAATTCCCAGATTATTGAGCGTCTATCATTTTGCATCGGTGGAGGGTGTATTTAAGGGCATTTTCATGAGATATATGGTGGGGAATTGTAGTTTTTGTAATAAAATAGTATGTGAGATGTGAAGATGTTAGAGATATGAAGAGATGGATTTTAGAGCTATTATGGAGCGAGAAAATTTAAAGATTTCTCATCAAAGCTACGATAAATTGAAATGCTGAAGATATAACCAAGACTAAAAAAAAACCATTTTGATTTTCGAACCATTTATTCCAAAGAAGGTGAGGTTGAGAAAGTATTACACATAAGACCATGTAGAAATGATTTTGAAGTCAAGCATGATTCATATGTGGTCTTTTAAAATGAGAGAATGTTTATCTTATGCGATAAGAATGTTACTTTGTTTATAAATAAGCATCCTTAAGTCGTCTAGTAACACTGTAATAAACAATCCCTCTCTTGGGTTTAATTGCCTGCCTTACTCATTCAAATTGGTGAGTTCCAGGTGTTTGACATCTTTGAACTAATTCCTGATAAAGTTAATCCTTAATATAATATGTGTTCTCTATATCTAATGGTGGACAGGTTATCTTATTGCTTGCAGTTTTGGTTTTGTTTATTCAAATAATGTTAATAGAAACCCCTTGCCAGAAGAGATAGTTTTCGTCATGATTTTTGTAATTATTTTCATTTTCTTTTGCCCAACTGTCTCTTCCTCCAGTTTTCTTTTTTTAGTTGTTGAATATCCATGCCATGAGTAAGTATTGACTGTCTTAGTTGGTATCTTAACCTAAGATTGAAGTTTTTGGGTTTGATTTGGGGGAGGAGGGGATGTTGGATTAAAAACAATACCAATGCCATTATCACATTATCTTTTGCTCTTTTCTTTTAACTACTAATTTTGTAATTAGTATATAGAGGAGAGCTCTACAATAGTTGCTGACTTCTCTTCACCCATTGTGTCCCGTCTTTATGTGCTTTAAGAAAACAAAATGAAAACATTAAATGTGTGGCATCATCCACATAAACTCTAGACATGTGGCATGATAAGAAACCAACAACTGCAGCAGAGAGTGAGCAGGAAACAGTTATCAACATTTCTCTAGTATAAGTGATTCACTATTTATTTGTTCCTGATAAATCTCAATATTTACCTCATTATACATATTGTCATCCACGGAGTTCTTTGAGTTGTTTTTTATTTTTTTTTCTTCTAACTTGTGATAGTTTGATATGAGAATGGTGATTTACTGGTTTTAATTGTTTATTGATCAAACTTTTGCTACTGTCCTTTACATGTCTTAATTATCTGATTTTCTGTGAATGTGTCTCATCATAACTCGTATGATCTTTCCTTTTCCTCCAATTTGCAGTTCTCTTGGTAATGTTCAACAAAGCAGCTCTTTCTTCATATAGTTTCTCATGTGTAAATGTCATCACACTTTTTCAGGTAGTCTACTTGCCAAAATTGTCTCATTTACCAGACTATTTATTTTAAGTTCTAAGCTGTTAGCTGCGCAGCTAGCAAGCGATAGCTTACTGCAATTCTTTTACCGCTTTAACAATTTTTGCTGCCTTCTGGAAAACTGTGTTGTCAAATCTGGTGTTTGTTATCTTTGAGTACTTCATTAGTTGACTTGTGCATTTTATATCTTTTTGCTAGCTGCTATGTTCATGTTCAATTCTCTATGCACTGAAGTGCTGGAAGGTCATCTCTTTCACAGCTATTGAACCACAGAGCACCACTTATAATCCATTAACCCTAGTACCATTGAAGACATTAATTCATACCCTTCCTCTAGCAATAGCATATTTGCTATATATGGTACGTATTTTATGGTAGACAATATTTCACAAGCTTTTCCTACCTTGGTGAAAGCTTAAATATTTCCTTGCAATATTCCCAATATTTGTCTTTTTTTTTTTTATTGAAAGCTGGTCACAATGGAAGCTGTGCGAGGCATAAATGTTCCCATGTACACCACCCTCAGGCGGACCACAGTGGCTTTTACGATGATTGTGGAGTATCTATTGACAGGGCAGAAACACTCACTTTCTGTTGTTGGCAGGTACACTACCTTTTTAACTTTCTTCTGACGATTAAACCTTTGCTGTTACTGGAAGTAGGAAAACTTCATCCATGGTTTCAACACCGTCCCTGTGGGTCTGCAGAATGCTTTTTAGCTAGTTATTAAACACATGTTCCTCAAAGTGTTTATAATGAAGAATACTCTTATAATTATCTAAAAGATATCAAACATTATTAGTATCTTCTACAAAGAAACTGTTTGGTCCCCCTTTTTTAACTTGCAGATCGTTTATCTGTGAAGTATCCATGCTATATCTTTTGGGTGATATCTAGTTTAGACAAAGATGTATTACTTCAATTATAGTGATATCTCTTACCATGTGGTAATATTTATACTGTTTTAACAATTACAATTAAATACTTGATAATAGCCAAAAAAAACGTACACTTAAAAAATAAACTGTTAAATATGAAATCAATCATAACGTAAAACAGTGATTAATTAATTTGTTAAGTTTATTTTCAGGAAGATGGTTTCCATTAGGTATGATTTATGGATTATTGGTATAATTTTTAATTTAGAGGGAAAACAGATTTTTATATGCATTTGTACTGGAAAGGTTTGATATCCAAAGTTCTGGAACCAACCGTCATAGCCTGTATTGTGTTAGGAGTCTTTCCTTTCACGTTGCTTTCTCATTCTTTACCCAAAATTACTGTTGTGAAGAGGGGAAGACTAGTTTTTGCAATATTCAATGTCCATTATATAGGTGCCAAAAACTGTAATTCAACAAATCCGACTACTAAAACTAAGTAAAGTTGTTCCTTTGTGTTCTTTGCCCATTGTCAAACTTGTTGTAAATCCGAGTTTCCCGATTTAGTAGTTACAGCATCCTCAGAAGTTGAATTTTTTGATGGAATAAGTCGTGTAATTTAAATGCCAAAAGGATTCTTGATTGCCTTTGTTGATCAAAATTTTGAAGGCCTCGATTATGTGTGAGCATATACAGTTATCAGTTTTTTGAACTATCTTAAAATGGGAAATAAAGTAGTCTCAACTGCATGGCTTAGAATGTCATTCCATATACTTTTATCTATGATAGATTATCTTTTATATATACATGTGGTTAGTTGCCTTCTTAGTGGAATAAATTCAAGGATTTCATCAGTGTGGGAACTATTATACTCGGTGCAATCATTGCTGGGGCTCGGGACTTGTCATTTGATGCCTATGGCTATGCTGTTGTTTTCATAGCGAACATCTGTACAGCAATATATCTTGCATCCATTGCTCGTATTGGTACTATTTTATTCTTATGCAATTTCACATCTCACTTCTTATTTGAAGGTTTATATCTTTTTTTCATATAAATTTATGGCATATTCTTCAATCTTTTCCAGGTAAATCCAGTGGCCTGAATAGCTTTGGCCTTATGTGGTGCAATGGTAAGATGAAAAGCCTAAGTACAACATATTTTTCCCTTCACAGCTCAGTTGAATAATCTATTTACCGGTTCTTTTTAGGAATAATATGCACACCAATCTTGCTGTTCTGGACATCAGTCAAAGGTGATTTAGAAGTGACTATGAACTTTCCCCTTTTATTCTACCCAGGCTTTCAGGTACTTCCTTTTCTGAAGTTGATAACTTCTTTTCTTATTTTTTTTCTACTCGTGACTGGAGTTTCGCTCCCCTTTTCTTGATTTTGTTAATTTAATGTAGCATTTGGGTCATGAGATGTTTGAAATGATTGTGTGCATTATTTCCTGCTTTTATTTAGCCAGCAATTCTTCTAATTTTCCTACTATTTTCCCCTGTTTGGTATTTCACCTGTCGAAGTATTTGTTATAACCATCATTAAACTGTTGTTCCTTCCAACCAATTGCCATTGACAAAAAGAGATGACACTGTAACTGTGGCTTATCTGGTTATACAACATATTATTCTGAAATTAGACATAAAGGATTACAATCAATGTTGTTTTTTTTTTTTTTTTTTTTCTTGATGCTTGCTTTGCAGTTTGCTCTTGTTTCAATATTCTGTATTGCGTATTGCGTATTTGTATAAGACTGGTTTCATTGATTCCTGTAAATATCTACTTTGGCTGAAATATGAGATTTACCATCACAATAACAAACCCAAATCACATCTCTGCTTTCTGTTTTGAATATATAAATCAAGGTAGTTGAAGAATTAAATGTTATACTTATCTCTCCTTGGTCTAATTGTTATATCAAAGTTTAAGCTTTAGCCCACAATTATCATTTTACCCCTCTTAGTGTTATTGGAATCCACTCGTCTATATGTTTGATATCTTCAACTTGAGAAAGAAATTCAAGTTGAAGATTTTATGGCTTTGAACTTGGGTCAAATTCATTATAACCGTATATTTCAAGATCATAAGCTCTAATTAGTAATGAAACTACAGTACATGTGATCCATAAAATTTAGGTAATGTAACACTCAATGTTTATTACAGAATCTGCTTGATGAGCTTCTATTTCACCATAATAAGGAGCCAACATGCCAGTGTTTACTAAATTTGGGGTATTCAATATAACTACTGAATCAGTGGTTGAGTCGGTGGTCTAACTAAATATTATTGTGTTGAAATGTTTGCAGGTTGTGATGCTTCTTTCCTGTATCATGGCTTTCTTGATAAACTATTACGTATTTTTGAACACAACCCTCAATTCAGCACTCACACAGACAATTTGTGGCAATTTGAAGGTGTGTAATGCATGTTTAACTTGTGCTACCCTACAAACATGCAGATGCAAAAGCTTCCCTTTACCCTAATTTGGTTTTGCATTTTAATATTTTACTCTTTTAATTTGCTGGATTAACATTGATTTTGTTCTGGTAAGTCAAGTAGCTTGAACATTATTTTTGTCATTATAGAGCAGAAGTCAATTGCTTGGCGGCCTAGAACCATCTCATTCATAGACTTTTGTGACATTTTAGCATTTTCAATTGATTTTGCCTGAGCTACTTCTGAGTTAGATGATCAATTATGTGATTAAATTTTAGTATCATGGCTAAATATCGGTGCTAACAAATCATATTTGCTGGATGGAAGTGTATCCTAACAGAGGAATAGATCCTAAAAGTTGGCAAGGAGGGCTGGAAACTTTACCAATATTAAGCTTGTTTCTTTTTAATAAACCAGAATTATTTTTTGCCAGAAAATCACATTCTGTTTTGAGTGTAACCTGTTATCCTTAATCTTTGAAAAATCTGTTAAATATTCTTTCCTGTTCTCTGCCGTTAAACTGCTCATCCCATGACCTTTGTGAACTCCTGTTTTTGCTACTGTAGGACCTTTTTACTATTGGACTCGGCTGGCTGTTGTTTGGGGGACTTCCATTTGATTTGGTGATTATATACTTTATCTGTTCTTATAGTTTATACATACCTTTACATAACAAGCTTAAACCACTTATTTTCTTGTGCCAACTACTGCCATATTTTGCTTTCAGTGGAATGTTATTGGCCAATCTCTTGGTTTCTTGGGCTCGTGTTTATATGCTTGCTGTAAACTCTGGGGGATATAAATGTCATGCTGTTGCTTGAGAGCCTTATACTGGAGATAATTAGCTGATAGGTTGACTGCTGCTAGCTTCATCGGCTGCCAAATTTTGATTAACAACCAGAGACTCTAGAACATGTAGAATTAATACCTCAACTATATAGAAGATTCTCTGCATAAATGCATATTACCAAAGCTTCTGCTACAATATATTAGAGGAGGGATCGTTATCTCTTCTAGTGTTTTCATTACAGAAAATCTGGGATCACAGTGATCCTAGAAACCCTGTTACTCTTAGTTGATGAGAAAAAAAAAAAAATTCATCTTCAAGAACTTGATTAATGAAAGTGGAAGTAGCAAATATTTTTAGTTTGTCTAAGTTCTTCTGTTTATTTTTTATACTATATTCTGTTATATGATTCATTCTATTTGGTTTGAGAATTAAACCCTTCCCTCCCTTGCATTCATCTGCATACATGCAGGATACAGCAACATGTCACAGGCACAGATAAATTATTTGGTCAACTTCTTTATTGAATTTCTTTTGTCACTTTGGATAACAAACTTTAGAATAATCTTAGGATGTCTACTTTAATTTAAGTCAATCCGATGATCTTTATCAGCCCAATATCTTTATTGAGCCAATAACATAATAAATCTCAATACATTATAATTTTACTGTGGGAAACTTATTGATTCCCACCTCTTTGCTTTAATCACAACCATAGAACTAGTTTCTGCTACCCATAACCAGAATTATCTGTATATATATACTTGTGTGTCCTCCATTTTATTAGGCTTTCACAAGTCATGTATGTTTGCTTTCCAAACTAAGGTCTGATACATTTTGTTGCCGGTTCAGAGTAGCAAACCTGTGTGGCATCTGTATCCAATACTATAATTGAGCAACTGAGTTTGGCTAGCTCCATAAACTGGATGCCTTAAATGGATCACATATAGCTCTAGAATTAGTTTTAACTGAAGTCGACTCTTTTGAGTTGGCCATTGAATCCAATCACTTTCTGCCAAATTATGCTAGGATTGCACGTCGTGTAGAAAGGTATTGATTAAAATATTTTAGGACCATTTCACATAGTCTTTCCTCTATTTGACAAAGACTATGTTCGAGTTTGGTTGTCTTAGGACCATCTGTTTGATGCAATATACGTACTGGTCTACATTTTACATCACAACTCTTAAATAATGCTAGCATGAGATGGAATAATGGATGAGTGAGGTTCCTTCACAGTTATAACTTTCCACAAATGACTGATATAGTGAGTACTGTATATACAATCCATCAACTTTATTTAACCATAAAGATTTTCCACAGCTTTATGTTATTTTATTTATGCCTATCCATCAGTGGAGAAGTTTCTTTTGTACAAAATCTGACCCAGCAAGTTACTGTTTTATTCAAAGTAGAATGTACGTCAAAAGTAATAGCCTGACATTTGAGACACTATCATTATATATCATATCTTTCTTCCAATTTGTGTAAAGCATGCAAAGAACTTTGAATTCTGAGATTGACCTGTGATGTTTCAGTTACCTCTCACAGTTAGTGCCCCCCCAAAAAAGGTGAACTTGTGTCTCACTAATCTTTAGTTGAATCCTTTTGCAAAAGGGTTTATTCTTTTGTTGGTGGGAAAATATTTTGGGAGGTTCAAGAGATCACTGGAGTTCGTGGAGAGGGAGGTGTCCTTCTTGTCTCCACAAACTGACAAGTGATTTTGGCCAAATTGCTATGCATAAATGAAACATACCCATCAGTTACATTTTCAAAAGCTTAAAGTTCACTTCAATTCCTTTGACCTATTATATCCAATTAATACTCTTAAATCAAAGTAAATTGGCAAAATGGAATACTGTACTATGTTGCAATTCTTTTTTTTTTTTTTTTTTTTTTTTTTTTAATGGTCAATAGGAACAAGTATTCAAACCCGAGAAAGCTAGTAAAGAATAATAACAACAGATCACAGAAGGAGAGGAAACTTAAAATTCAAAGGTGCATGATGTTTAAGTAATAAATTCCGAGCATGAAGATAGGAAAGTATGTTGTCTTTGTTGATAAAATAAAGGGCAAGATGGCCCATTAAAGCTTAAAGAATATGATCAGGAGTAGAACATGGATGTTTGTTTGTCCACCCCTTTAATCAATATTTCACCTTGGAGTTTATGCTCCTCCTATTCATTCTGCTGCTTCTGGTCTACCATACATCATACTGAAAAATATACTTTACTTTATCAGGGAGAGAGAGTTAGTTTAAGAGTAAACGACTTTTTCCCGCACAAGGTTTATCTTAATGACACTTTTTCACCCAAAAAGTTTCAAAATACCACTTTCCCACCCAGTGTTTATATTCCATTAATACCTAAAATACACTTTACTTTCTCAACTAATATTCGATGAGTTATCAAGAGTTAGGGTAAGAGGGTTTTTGTAGAGTGTAGGCCGGTGGATTGAATAGTGATAACCGATTAAATATTTGCCGTCAAAATCAACTGGAAATCAACTAAGAACAAGAAACTCTAGCTTTGCGGTGGTTGACAATCGCTGAGAAATCAAATGTTGTAGTGAGAAGGGTTTTGTAGAGATGAGACTGGAGATTCAAATGATAGTGACAGAGAGAATTTTTGCTGCTAGATTCGGTCGAAATCAGCTTTGGGTAGAATCGGAATATTAACTTTGGGTGGGAAAGTGGCATTTTGAAACTTTTTGGGTGGGAAATGTCATTAATGCAAACCTTGGGTGGGAAAAAGTCGTTTACTTCTTAGTTTAAATGCAAAGTAATAATTAAATGACCCTTTTTGAATCTCTATATATTATACAATTAATTATGCACATTCTTGTTCATCCATCACTATGAATAGGTTACAAAAAGTCATTTTTGTGACAACATGCATGCCTATATTAAGCATTATGATAATTCTAGTTTTAAGTGTTTAAAAAAGCTGTTTGACCTTTCACGTGCATCATGAATCTCGTTTTAAGGTACGGTTAGAGAAAGTAAAATAGTAATGGAAGAAATGCAATATCATGCTTAGCTTAAGTGAATTTTTACCATGTTAATATTTTGAGTCACTCATTTAATTTATTAATGAATCGAGAAAAGTAGTAAGAAAGAAAAAGAAGAGGAAAGTGAAGGTCGGTTTGGAGGATCTCCTCCATGTTAGGCAGAGTAAGAGGAGAGGAAAGTCCTAGGATCTGGTGATGAAAGGAGGAATGGCGTGGGGGAATCTGTTTGGGTAGTGGCACGCGAACTTATCGCCCCAAATCATGAGTGAGAGTGAAAACAAAGGCTTTAAATAAATAAATAAAAAGGCCAAAGGGGGTCTTTTACTGTTCCCAAAATCTTCAAAAGAGTAAATGAATATATAAGTTTGTTGGTAAAAAAGTTTAAGCAAAACCAAGGAGTATGTTCCCCAGTGGAGGCCCTAGGCAGGGCTGCTTTAGCGCCGGTGTCTCCGCTTTGTGGTATGGTGTTGGCTAATTTACCTTGCTTGTGTTAATTTGTGTGAAAACAAATTAAGATGGCAACAACAACTTTATACGTACCCTTTAATTTCTTCCGAAACTTCTTTCTAGACAATCCTTTCGCTGACATTCTGCACTGCTGTTCCCGAGGCTCTCTTCTCTTCTCTTCAACTTCTTCTCTTCATACATTACGATATCAAACATTTTTATGTTAAGCTAGACTTCATAAAAGTTTTTGTGCATATGTTACAACAATATTCACTCTATAAATTTATGTTTGCATGTATCACTTCCCTTAATAAATTTATATTTCCACTACACATGTTAATTACTACTTGGATTGACCATTTGATATTAATGAATCCAGATAAATTAAGGATTTTTTTTATACGTATACATATAAGCCAAGTGTGTTGGGGCGTAGATAGGGTTAAATAATTAATGAAATGTAAGCATGACACAAAAAAGAAAAGGCTAATAATATATAATTACATAAAAGGAGTTTGCTTGGGTTATTTGAAGGCGAATATTTCAGATGCATGCGCGAGTTTTGATTTTTATTGAGTACAAACTAAGCATGACTAATCCTAAAAGTAAAATGCTCCCTTTGACATCATTCCACTCACACTCTTCACCTCCTCATCCCGAGGCAAAACCCTTCCTCTATTTACATTCATTCTCTGCCTCCCTCCCCTCATTGCCCTTCTCATTCATCTCTCTCTGCATCTGTTTGTTTTTCCAAACTATGCGACTTTCATTTCTTTAACTCTCTTCTTCATGCTCTCTTACTTTTGTTTTTCTAATGTGCAAAAATAGATATATGATCGATGGATTGATTGAGAATCCATCTTGATAACATGGTGTTTTTCCTTCTTCTTTATTTATTTATGCATAAAAATTTCTTTTCATTACATTGAATATTTATCTTGATATTAATTATGACTAGGGCGATCCCACATCTCAACCATGGCCATGGCCAACAATCAACAGAACCACCACTTCCACCTTCTATTCCACTAAGTTAACATCTTGATTATCCTTTGGGACACCACACGAATGATCATTTTTAATTTTCTTTTAACCACAACATATGGGACCGTATCTCTTATCCCATATTCTTTATTCAGCTACTTTTTCTTTTCTTTTTATGTTCCGGGTAAGTGGTACCAAACCCTGTAACTTGAATACCTAGATTACCTCTCAAACTTATCCTTACTACATGGGGTATGTTTCCATTTGCATTCATGGTGGAAGAATTTTGATTGGTTACTTACTTAGAGAATATTCTGGTTGATCAGGAAGCAAAGAAAGCGATATTGGTGAGGTTCAATCCGAAGACGGATTTACATATGGAAGTTGTAAAATACGATCTCAGATTGAGCCGCGCCAATATCACTTTGTATAAATGGAAATCCATTTGTTTTCCTCTTTGTAACCTTATATTCTCTTTTAATTAAGAATTACTTTCTTACTTTGAGAATATGCATGATTATCATTCTTGAATTATGTTGATTGATTATTTTGTCAGTTGGTTAATTTAATGTTTACATATATATATATATATAGGTGATATGATTGAGAACTATATTTGTTTACCCTCCTCTGTCTCACAGCTGAAAGTGGTGTTGCTGATTTTCTGGTTCCAATCCCAAGCAGTTTCTAAGAGATGTCTGTGTAAGTATGAACGCATGCACGATGCATAAAATGTGATTATTATTAAATCTTTCTCCGATGGATTTTATATCTGGTCCGGATTTGAGGATGATGCAGTTGATAAAACATATAATTAATCAGACTAATACAGCTTATATTTCATAGATAATTATCTAAAACGTCTCATATTCAATAGCATTTGAATTTTCTGCAAATTAACCAATGTAGTCATCTTCATAATCCCACAACAACAAATGCATGCATGCATGACATCATCGTTACAGATATTAATATTTGATAGTATATTTTAACGTAGATAGTAGATAATGAACAGGTCTTATGCAAAATTGCTGAATTCCCTTGGCCGTAAAGAAAGATTAGATATATAGTATTGTTAACTTTTAGGATCAATTGTGCTTTAATTGGCTATTTCTACTCGATTCTACAGGATTAATAGATATGTTCTAATCAATATATACTATAAATATAGAGGACTTACTACGCTTTATAGTCTGGTTCTTGTATAGCATTTATACAAAGCTAAGAATTACAATTATTCTGAAATGCGTAGCTATCATGCATATATAGAGCAAGTTACATGGCAGTTTTTCTACTGAACAAACGTTTTGTTTCACTCTTGGAGCTGAAAGTTCCATCTTGTTTCATTGGAACTTCTTGAGATTGGAATAATAATTTATAGAAGAATTTTCTTGTTGAGTTTGAAAGAGCAGGATCAAACTATTCACGGGCCCTTTATGCAATGTACATATGTTAGCTTTACACGGACTTCATTTTGCTTCTAATACTGTTTTACTTGTAGAAAAATATTTCTAATTTTAGAAGTATGGCAAGTCTCTTCACAGTAATATTTTTGGCATATTTGTACATCATTGTGCAGCTTTTCATACAACAGGTAATATTTAACTTTTTTCCTTTGGTCTGTTATCAATACATCAAAGCATATGTCATATTAATTTATATCTCCTATTTAAATTTAATCATCGAAACTGGCCGAATTATTTAGTTATCCTATTGCTCTTTTCGTATGGGGTTATATTGGTCTTATATGTTATTTCCTTGAACTTTCATAAAGGTTACTTGTTATATATTAAAAATTTTCTAGAACTCTCTAATTAGTGGCCTTCAAGCAAGTTTTATATATATACAGCATATAGAAATTGATTACTATTTATATTAAACCATAATTTCAGCTCACTGATGTAGAACATTCTTAAATCCTAGTTTCTCTTTGAAAGTTGAAACAGAAAAGGGGAAAAAGCTATTGAATTGAATTGTTCAAATTGTAGTATTGAAATTTGTTTGTATATAGTATTATTTGCATGATTGATCTGTGAGTGATGCATGGCAACAGAGAGAGTTGCATGGGTATATGATATTAACTGATTCATAAAATTTACCCAAAAAAGAATAGCTAATTAGTGATGTACTTGAAACTTGAAATTAAGAGGAGCATCATGAGACTTCGTGTGATAATTGAGTACTGTTCAGAACCTTGAGCATGAGCAGGTTTTCAACTTACACACATTAACTAATCTAGTTCATTAATTAAGATTCACAAAGCCATGCATATATAGTATAGGAATGCTTAGATACAAAAGTGTAGCACATTTCTAACTAAAATATTTGAGCACTAGAAAAAATGTTGAACTTATTCACAAAAAATTACCAGCCCTTCAGGACACTCCAAAACGTTACAAAAAGCAATCCAAATTAAACTGAACAAAGAAATCAAAATATCGGTTCTCCTCAAAAAGACACATTCACGTATGTACATTATCATCATGAATGAAAAATATATATACAGTATATATGTATGTTTATATATATTGACTATATGAAATTGTAATTTAATTTATTGCTGCGCATGTTGTTTCATATTTGTCTTGTTTCTGTTATAACCATGAGCAACTAAGGATTAATTGAAATTATGATGTTTAATATTCCCAGAAGATAGGTGGATTGATTGTATCCCATATACAAGTTGGGTATATTGTATGTAATAATTTTGGCTTGTACAGTTGCACTCCACTTTTCTTAGGCGTATTTTGTAATAATATAGTTATACTATTTCTGCTGAACTGTGCAAGTTTTTGTTTCTGTTGGTGCAATTAACTCTCTTAATATTAATTTTCTGAAAGTAAATTTACAATAACTTCGTTTGACTGGACAATATGTCTCCTCTTTTCAATGGGAAAATTTATGTTTCAACCAAGTACTCTAATTCAGTGTACATGTCCTTTGGGCTAACTCCATACTGTTTATTGATGAATCAGATATAGTTCATATGTGTACATGTGACTTGGGTGGTTCAATCTCTCTCGGATTAAAAATTTTTGTTTTGTTTTTGCACAATCTGTATGAGCTTACTGTAAATTTAAGAGAAACTCAGAAAGAACAGAGAAATATTTGGATTTGGAGTTTTAATAACCATACTGTTACTTATTTTTTTTAAGTGAAATATGTACATGCCATAAGAATGTGATAAAATTAAAAGACACAAATGACATTTGGAAACATTAAACTTCAACCTTTATTTCATGTTAAAGATGAAGACTTTAATAACACAGATACATTTGTGTCCGTTCAAATTCAATCACACGATATTTTGTAACTCAAAACACATTGACATAGCAACAATGATATATGACAATCTTACTAGAAACTTTTCACATGTTAAATAGAGAAATTAAACTTTGGTTGGGGGGTTAAATACCAATCATTATTATGATTACGTGAGGAAAATGAAAATGAATGCATATATAATGAGATTTGATTAGAAAGATATACAAATAATATGATATGTGTGTCCTACTAAAGATTTTTTTTCTTTTTTATTCTTATTAAATACTACTTGATTTAAAGTTCAATGAGATGAATGACTACCCAACACTTTTTCTATTTAATAACTACTTGAACCAAAAACAATTAATTAATGAATAAAAACCCAAAGACACAATTAAGTGCTATAATCTCATATCTTGCATAAGAATCTTACTGCTAAGAGTGATGATCTCCAGCTAACATTCACCTAATCTTGTGCTCTTTTATTTTTATTTTTCTATCAATATTTAAGCCAAGCGCAGTCCCTTATGAGATTCCTTTACAATGCTTAATTCTTACGAAATATTACAGTTTATATTCTGTTCATATTAAGCTCCTAGTATATATTGTGGATCCCTACAGTTGCTCTTGATGAAATGATAAGTCTAATCTTTTCAACAATAGAGTTGGTGTTTTATTTAACTTATTGGTTGGCTTCAAATTAACATCTTAACAATTGCCAGTCGGCCTAATTATGTTTGTCCCTTCCCTTATGAAATTGAAATTTAACTCTTAGCTGGGGAAGACAGAGCTGAAACTGTAGTTTTGTTCACTGATGGCAAGCATATATATACATCGGGCAAATCCTACATGGATTAGAAAATTTGCAGTAACTTCTTGCAAATGGTTTTCAGAATAATTAAGTTCAAAGCTAAGTAGATGTGATTCTAATGTTAGTGTGATAGATCGATATACGGCAAATGAAAAATGCATACGTAATGCAACTTTTTTGGTATGGAATTTCAAAAATTAGCAGTTTTCTTTTTTAGAAAATGATTTGCAGAATAAGTTAAAGGTAGGTAAGATTCTGGTTTGAATGTGATCATACAAATAGAGCTTATGACAAAATGCATATGTAAATTAATACTGAGAGAAGTTTCAATGCATTCTTTTTGGAAAGATTGAAGAATAAGTTAAAGGTAGATTAGATTCTAGTTTGAACATGATACATATACAACTGCTGGCAGGCAAAATGCATATTTCATTATGCACTGCTTCAAGATAATTATAAATATGTTTTGATATTGTATCTTAGACAAAAGTTTTTGAGCTGATCTTGGAGATGACGTATTTAAATGGTAAGGTTTGACAGGTCGGTCCAGATAAACCATTTTTTGTTCTTCAAGATCAAGCTTTGATTTTTAATCTGGGTTCAGGTGGCTCAACTATGTATGCTTGTCTGCTAAGTAAAACTGTTCTTTTAGTTTATTTATTAAAAGTGTAAGTGCTTATTTTGTTAGTTACCTGGGGTGAAGATTGAGTCACCTCGAATGATAGGCGTAAAACTAACGATTTAAAGAAAGAATAATGTTACAGTTACCTAGAGTAGTGCATCGAATGACGTGACAAAATCCTGACCGTCGATTAATATTAAGTTACAATTAATCGACGGTCAAGATTTCGTCACGTTATTCGGTGCACAGATTCGGTACACTACTCCCGGTGTCTCTATTATTTTCCCTAAAGAAACAAGGTTATATTAGTGCTTGACCTGATAACAACTGTCTGAGCTGACATATTTTGCTGGAAAAAAGGGTAAGGTTTCACACTTCCAGTCTAAAGCTTAGTCTTTGGAAACATAAAGCAGTACCTTTACCAGGCAGCCCCTTATTCTGTGCATGTAATGCGAAGAAGGTGGTACAATTCATGATCGAATATGGTTTCTAATTGAAACATGCTACTAAGGGTGGTAGAATTTGTAGTGATAAGTGTAAGTGATGCATCTATTGACTTGAAAAGAAAGCAAGTACCACAACTAAATGATATAATATGAATACTGCAATTCCTACAAACTCAAAGCAACTGACATTCAGGTAGCTGCAAATAACAATCTTGGAGATTGGAGGTTTAATCTAATTACAAGATATATATCAATTACAACACAGGAAAATCGCAAGGCACAGTCCACATTGATGGTTAGCTCTCTAATGTGAGGTTTTAAAGAAAAGGAAACCGGTGAGCCTTTCCTCTTCTGTAGCCTTCTGGCTCTAGAAAAATTCAAACACCCAAAAATTATACTACAAACCTGACATACTGTCTTCACACAACCCATTAAATAAAGGTAGCATCCCAACCTTTGTTTCATTTGATTCTTGAGCGAATCAAGGAGAGGAAACGACTGCTCATCATCTACAACGCTGCTTGCCAGTATTTAATGGGGAATCTCTGATACTTTTGGATTGGGCACTAGCAATCTGCTGAGTTCCATCTGGTTTTTTCTTGCGTCTCCCTTGTTGTGATAAACGAGAGTGATAAGATAAGATAGCAAGGTCGTTAAGATCTTGCAATGGAGTGACAACCTTTACAACATCATCCATTGTAGGGCGGGATTTTGGATCCCTACTAAGGCAGTTGAAAGCTAATTGAGAAACTTTCTGCACCCCTTTAAGGGAGTAATTCAGCTCCAACCGAGGATCCACAAGTTGATAAAGCTTTCGCTTGTCAGCCAAATATGGTCGAGCCCATGCAACAAGATTTTGTTCCCCACTGGGGCGCTTCTTGTCCATTGATCTTCTGCCTGTCAAAATCTCGAGTAGCACTACACCAAAGCTATAAACATCACTCTTAGATGTCAAGTGTCCTGAAGAAAAAAAAAAAACAATTTTTCATGTTATTAGGTCTAAAAATCCCAGATTGCAGAAAACTCAAGTAAACCACATGCTTCTGAACAGACCTAAAACATCTCTTTCCAGGGATCTGAATCAATGATAAGCTATTTTCAGAACAGGGCAGTCAAAAGATTGTAAGAGTTGGATCGTGAATGCCAAATGCACTAGAGCGACTAGACCAGTTTTTACATGGACATCAATATGTCTCCCAACAGTTATCCCAACTACCGTGTCGGGTAAGATCATCTTTTCATGAGGAACAATCTGTTATATTCAATCCTGATTTTAAACATGCCCAGCACATGTAAACACTGTATGGTGGATAGAGAGGTCTGACTAATTCAACTGAAGAAATTTGCATAGTGTGTGTCAGTGTGTGGGTAGCGTGTCAGCATACCTCGTGCAAGCATGCACACACATTTAAAACTCTATTTTGTTTATTTATTCTGTCTTCTCAGTATTTTGATAGAGTAGACAATCTCAGAATGAGAATATTATTATGCGAATCCCTAAAGCCAGAAAAATATTCTTGAATAACTCTTTGAACAGCCAATAACATTTATATTCCAGGAGTGACTAAATTCCCACTTGCAAAAATGGTTTGCACACTCCAGTTTCCTTCTGTTTTGGTATATAGAGATTAAAACTTGCTCTGATGTTGACCTCAAATCCTCACAAAAGCCTCGGGTTACACCAGAGTTAAAAGGTTTCAGTTTGTTCAAAACGTATATTACAACTTTCTTACCTGTCATAACATACTCTGGAGCTGCATATCCATATGTTCCAACAACCCTGGTAGAAACATGTGTTTTGTCTCCTTGAGGACCAGCTTTTGCTAGACCAAAATCGGAAAGTTTTGCATTATATTCCTGTAAAAGTAGTTTCATGTTAAGAATTCAACTCAACTAAGGAAACAACATAATCATTTAGTAAATGCATTACTAGCATACCGAATCAAGCAAAATGTTGGAGGTCTTAAAATCTCTGTAAATTACTGGTTCTGGACCACCATGTAAAAAGGCCAATCCTTTTGCAGCACCAAGTGCAATCTTAATCCTATTAGACCAGGGAAGAGGAATAGTCCCTTCAAGAAATTTTGAAACATCAACATTATTTCCATGCCACACTTTGAAGTTGTCATTGGGAAAAAAAATAATGGAGGTGATAATAAGAAAATCGATTTACACTAAAGCAATCATGTTGCATTATCTTAATGTTCACAATACTTAAAAGTATACCCAGTAGCCAAAGCTATTGAGATATGAAAATTTTCATATCTATCTGCACAAATTCAGGAGAGAAAACTGATATGACAGTATAAGGGAACAATTATTATAAGGAAATTAAGGTTAAAATAGGTTACTCACTTCTAAAAAGATGATTTTCAAGACTACCACGTGTCATAAATTCATAAACAAGCAGCCGCTGGTCATCTTCAATGCAGTAACCAATAAGTTTAACAAGATTAGGATGGTGAAGCTGTCCAAGAAAGTCAACCTCAGCCTGCATTAAGACGGATATTTATATGTTAAACCCCAACTTTTAGCATCCAATAGACCTTCTGTTAACAGCATTAATCTACTAACCCAAAATCAGATATTCTACTAACCACCCATTCTCTATGGCCCTGAAGACCATCTGGCTTCAAGCTCTTAACAGCAACAGTTATTCCTGACCCAGGTTTTGCCGGTGCTGTTCCATTTTCTTCAATCCATCCTTTGAAGACATATCCAAACCCACCCTCCCCAAGAATGCTATCGGGTCTAAAATTTCCGGTTGCAGATTTTAGTTCCTGAAAAGTAAACTGCAACAGCTGGGATGGTGATTTGTCATCTGATGTTGGTGCATCAGGATTATCAGAGGACAGCTGAGCTTCATTTGGAGGACATAGCTCCCGGTTACTAGCATTTAGATATCGTGTCTCGGTAGCTGCATGAACACAAGACTTAGATGCTTTTTCTTTCTTTCATCACAAGCTTTGCATACATAAAGCACATATTATTTGCCAAATTTAGCTTTAATAAAGACTAAACCAAAAACAGTGATGCACAAATACCGTCAAAAGCAAGAAACTCAAATTTTGAAAACGTTGAAATTTGGAGTCAGATTATTTCCCAAAATAAAAATTGTCACTCTTTTATGAAATGAAGAACAAAATCAGTATGATTACAGAAGAAAACCCAGTAAAGATTTCAATGTCACAATCTAGAGCACAAGAGAAACCAAGAAAAATTACCTTTCACTTTGAATAAAGGCTACTGAGATTCAGTTAAAAGTACAAATTTTTCAAAGCCTTAGAAGTAAAAAGCTGGTCTTGGAGTAAGAATCAGCAAAAACCCAGTTGGGATTTCTTATCTAACTAAAAACTAAACCATAATTTCATAGCATTCATAATCCATCAGAGATCTTCTTTAACTTAACTACATAGAAAGCAAGAATACCATAAAAACAAATAATGATTTTAGTGAATCTTTAAAGCTTAAATAGAAGTGGAAGATAGAAACAAACCCGCATCATAAACAAGACTGGTGCGAGGAATAGTGTTTGGAGAGTCTTTAGAAGCAGAGGAATTGCAGGCACCTCTAACGCCACGTCTGAGAACAGCCCAGCACCCACAATTCTTCTCCATGAATGGATGTAGATGGGAGTCTTAAGTTTGATTGCATGATGAGAAAGTCATGTTTGAAGAAGAAGAGGAGGAGGAAGAAGAAGAAAGAGAAGTAAGAAAGATAGAAAAAAAAAAGGAAGGGAAATGTTAATGTAAATATTGGCGTTGTTAGTGTTGGAGATTGTAGGCATCATCATCACCATCATCGCAGTGTGTACAAAAAGAACTTTTTTTCCCACCACCTTTTTTGTGGGGGATGGGAATGGAATGCAATTCTCTCTCTCTCTCTCTCCCCCTGTCTGTTTATTTAACTTACCCTCTAGTTTACCATCAAAATACTTCCATTTTTTTTTCTATTTATTTGACCGTAATCTCATCCCTCTACGATTCTCATCTCAACTATTCTGCAAGCTCGTGTCTCTTTTGACAAAGGATGAAGAAATTTTATTATTCTATTTATTAGTGTATCGTATTACTAAATTAATTGTCTTATTATAGTTTAGTAAATTAATTAACTCAAATGCCACCAATTGATAATAATATATGAATAATATTATGTCCATAATCTCTTCTCGCAATTAGATCTCGTTTATCCATCTGTAAGTTGATCAATTACAAGCTATCACGTCAGAGTTGTGAGAAAAGTTTTATGAAGAAAGATTATAACGTAATATTTTTTATAATATATATACAAATTAAGTATACAAAATATATATATACAAAGATGTAATATAAACCTTATTTTCTTAGGATTCTGATCATGTGGAGTTGGACAGGTGATGTGAGGGTAACGAGTAACGATTGTGACACCTGCGACTGTTGCTTGTACTATATATTTTTTAGAAAATTTATATGAGATTTAATCAATTATTATTTTATATATGTATCTAAAATATTGCTTAATAGACTGTCATATGGGTTAAAATACATAGCATTACCCTATACTATAATAAAAACTAAAAGATATCTACATAATAAGGAAATCATAGGAAAATGATGTCATTACCAAAGAAAAGAAATAGTTCAAAGGAATCACTACATTTACCACAATCCATTTTCACCTAAAATAGAATAATAAAGTCATTAAGGCTGGAAAGGACTAATTGAATGTTCCTCTCTTTTCTTTTTATCATGTATATGTATATGATGATATGAATGGTACCATGGACAATTAATTAGTTTATGTTTTGTGTTTTCTATTTTGGAAAAAGGTGAACGCATGATCTATAATTAATGCAAAGAATTAAAAAAGAATATATCTTAAAAACATATATAGTTAATAAACTAACCAAAATATAGTTTGGTGATTGTTTAGGACTCTTGGATGTATTATTCAAGAGATCCTAAATTTAAATCTCCACGATTACTAATAAGGGTAATCACTATAGACTTATATGACCGTTACTTTTAAGACCTCGAAAGAATAGTTAAGGTATACATAAGTTAGTTTGGACACCCTTGAATACCAAAAAAAAAAAAACATATATAGTTAATAATTAACACTTGTATTATAAGATTTTCAAAACTCAAATGAGCTTCAATTAGGGGAAAAACAATTAATTCAAAACTCAAATGAGCTTCAATTAGGGGAAAAACAATTAATTCCAATGAATTATTAAATAAATGAAGCAATCATTTTATTTCATTGAATGAGTGGCATGACTTTCAAGCCACTGAAGAGTTCAAAAGGTTGGGAGAAGAGTAATTTAATGACCCCCACCCTCCCTGACCCTGTGACCCAAAATTGGCGGAATGAAGAAACTAACTATACCCAAGATTTTGAGAATAAAAAAAAATATTTTATTTTATTTGGACTTACTCTTGTTTCTAGAAGGCTTCCACAACATACCTTTAAATTGATACGTATGCCCACCAATAATAATTTGCAGAGAATTAAGGTCAAGCCGAATGAAATAAAGACAGTATGCTAGAATCTTATATGGTATAAAACTTTTTTATTGTTTTCAAAACTAAATCATCAAAGAAAGTTTAAAATAAATAAATATCGACTTAATTCTTGATTTAAAGGGTTTCATTCAGAATTGTGTTCATTTAATTACCTTAAACGCTTGACTTAATATTTGTATATACAAGGGAAAGAATTTCTAATTAAGGACAAAAAAAAAAAAAAAAGCATAATTAAACAAGTGTTGGGGTATATTATTGTTTGGTCAAAGGTAATGGAAAGATAGTCAAGAGCATATTTGAGTACAATCTTATCAAGCACCTCCTCTCTCTCTAGGCAATGAGAGTGAAGAAGATATATCCCTTTTACTCATTTGATATGGAGAATTAGAGATGAAGCCTCAAGCCTTATCATTTATATGAGTTTTCCCTTCAAGGGTTTCTTCTTTTAAAAAATTCATATAAAAATTATATATTTAAAAAAAAAAAAAAAGGATGGTGCTTGGTGAGAGGTCATTTCATCAACAACCATATAAACAAAATGGTATTCTTATGATGCCTTGAGTGAAGAAAAGCAATTGAGATCCTGTTCTTTTTTCTTTTATTTTTAAAATTTTTGTCTATAATTTGCTTTGCAAGTTGCAACTTGACAAAGTCCTAGTTGGAAAGGAGAGATACCCATTGCCCCCACTAAGTTTTTGTGGGTCATTTGAAGTCCCCACCACACACAAGAGAGATTTTGAAACACTTAAATAATGTAAAATGTAGCCCACTCATTCTCATCATATCATCATACAAGATTTCCTATTTTGGAGGCATTACAATAACATTATTGATTTAAGAGAAAGATAAAGTTTTGTTTATTATGGGCATACTATGCTTTCAATCTCATATTTTTACTCATTTTTCCAATTTTATTTCATAATATTATTCTCTTTTTTGAAACAATCACTTATTGGTAGGTTGGGCATCGTATAGGACCCAAAACCATCTGATCTATGAATAATAACTCGGATACTTTTTTTTTTTTTTTTTTTTTTTTAATAATCCAGAAATCCTATACACTTGTTTCTCAAGCTTGGTTTCGAAACTAGAGTTCCCACCAAGTTTTGCAATGCTTGAGAAGTAAGAAACAATAACCCTACATGTGCTTATGAGGAGGCTCAAATTCCAAACCTTGTAAAAGTAAACCCCATAAGAGAAATAATATCTAGGTATAATATTTAATTTCATGTATTAATTTTTTTTTAAAAATAACTAGAAAGAAAGTATTTTGATGACAAATACAACACATTGAACCACTTGTGCAACATGGTTCCATGTTAGGAATCATCATGATGATGGGTTGCAACTATTTATTTGAAGAAATCCAATTGGTGGTTAGATAAATAGAAAAAAGAAAGATTTGGTTTGAGTGATTGATGTGAGAATGTTTCTTGACTAGTTTACACAGTGGTTTGACACCAATCACTCTGTTTAAACTCATCCACCACCACCATAGTTATTAATAAATAAAACTTGAAGCAATGCAATGGAGGAGATGAAGATTAAGAAAAAGAAAAAAGCATGGTTGTTAAACATAATGAAACCATATTTACATTGGGCATGATATGTTTATTATGTGCAAAGCACTAGATATGATGCAAATTAGACCACCTAACTATATTCAATTCTCATCTCCTCATTTTTTTTTTCTTGGGAAACAAAAAATATAAATATAAATATATTTAAAGTTAATGAAAAAAAGGTGATGTAGGCTAATATTTGTCTTTTTGACACTAGACTTTTTTGCACCTACCATTGAGTAAAAGATGTGAATAAATAACTACTTTAATGCATTTTAAATAATTAAAATTATAGGGATTAATCTATGCTTGTTTCTTAATCAATTAAATTACAGGTTTCAAAATTTTACATGACCTGTTTGGGCCTTGAATGGGCCTGGTCTTATGCGGTAATAAAATAGAAACGGACATCACATGGTTACTCCAATTAATTAATTAGTTGTGTCAGTTCAATAAAAACCTTTGCGCGACATAATCAAATCATTCATTCATCAATCAAGGGATTTCATGCTTTGAAATATCCTTCTTTCTTACTAGTTGTTTGGACAGATTATCAAAATTAATAATTGATAAACTAGAGTTGTAGCTAAAAAAGTTTTTTAGATCGGGTTAGATTCATTTTTTTTCTACCAAAAATTATTAAAATATTAAAAAGATTTGGGAACCTCAATGTTATAAGAGAATTATTAACAAAAATAAGTATGTTGACTCAAAGAGCAAGAGTCATCATGCTCTTATTTTCATAATAATAAACAATTACATTCCTAAGTATTGCTACTAATAGCTATTACTTAAGTGCGGACATCAATGACAAAGAATTTCCCAATGCACTCAAAGAAGTATTAAAGAAGGAAAAAGACTAAACTTGGATAAAAATTATTGGAGAATTTCGGAAAGCTTAGTCTAGGTATATTTTATTGTAACCAATTTTAATTGTAAAAGCATAAGTTTTTGTTAGAAAAGTCATTTATTTGTGAAAGCTCTAAAAAACTTGGGCCTATTTGTTTCACTCTTTTTGAGTAATTTTTCTATATATATATATGTGTGTGTGTGTGTGTGTGTGTGTGTTTATTTAGTTCTTGAGTCATTTCATTCAGAAAATTAATCCAACTCGAATAGGATTTTATGTCTAGAGTTTGAAAAGTGGGTAAGACTTGTTTTCTATTATCCTACTCTATTTAACTCAAAACATTTTTTCAACTCTATTCAACCAAAAACAATTACCTTTCACTGTAAAAGTTTATAAATTAATAAAAACATTCTCACCCACCTAAGCCACTGCTAGCCGCTAGCAACCACCGTCGGTCGTCGGTGCCGGAACGATGCACGACCAGCCAGATCTAGCCGATCATGCGTCGATCTAGCCGTTGACGACGACCATATTTTGGCTATCGTTGATGACCAGATTCTGGCCTTAGATCTGACCGTTTCTGGCCAAATCCAAGGTGGATCTGGCCGAAAAATGCTAGATCGATGCACGATCGGCCAGATCCAGCTGGTCACGCGTCATTCAGTGACTATCGACTATCATCCAGTAGTGTTGGTCGACTGTCGTCCAACAGTATTGGCCGACTGCCGGCCGTGGGTGGGTGGGTGGGGATGTTTTTATTAATTTATAAACTTTTATTGCGAAGGGTGTTTAGCTAAATTAACAAATCAGAAAATGTTTTCAAAAAATGTATCAAACAACTATTCTATATTCTTATCCAACTTTGATACAATTTTCAGATATTATACCAAACACATTCTTAGAATCCTATCAATCATATTTGATTTAATCCTATCATATCCTATTCAGGTAATTTTTCAGAATAACATTTTTCAAATAACCTACCAAACAGGCCCCTTGTTTTTGAGTTTTTTGGATTTGAACCAAAATGTTGCTTTTCAAACCCAAAGGGTTAAACTAAAATTTAGCAAACTTGCCATGATTAGGCTCTTACCACTAGACCAAAAGCTATAGTTATCAGTAAAGACACAACCTTATTTTCTTAAATCGCCAGTCCTAGGACTGTAAACGAGCCAAGCCGAGTTTTCGGCTTATCGAGCTCTGCTCCTTTGCTACAGGATCGAGCTCGAGTTTGTTGAGTTAGAAAAAATGTGCTCGAACTCGAGCTCATTCCAGACGAGTCAAGTTTGAGCGAGCTCGCGAGCTCGAGTTCAAGCAGGCTTGAGAACTCTAGTTCGAGCCAAGCTCGTTAAGGCCCGAATTGCCTGGGATTGACCTCCAACAATTTCAACCCTGCAGGCTATTTGCTCCTAAATCTGTTTAAATACACAATTTTGCATCAAAAACGGCTACTGCATCCTCAATCATATTAACCATGATAGTTTTGTATGGAAAATTAAGTTAGGTGAACTAAATTTTTCATTTTAGTTCACTTCACTTAATTAATGTTTGAGCTACAAAAACAATAACATATTAACATGTGATTGTATCAAAATACAGTCCTAATTTTAATCTAGCAGTAACTACTGAGTTTGCATCAAAATACAATCCAGGACATCAAAATAACAGTTGTCCAATAATCAAAATAGAGGTGATTGTAATATGTGCGCGGGCTATCTATGTCTTGTATCGAAACCACCATCAAAATTTGTTAGATACCCAGCCTTCACCTGCAATTATAACACACAATTAACTGATGAGCACCTGCCTAAATTGATGAACACCTACCCAGATTTCATCTAACCAATATCCACAACTCACCAACACAATTCAATTAAGAAAAATCAAGCAAATGGCCTCTATTTCCCCACACCCAAACGGCCTCTACTGCCCAATTATTTCCCCAACTATTTCCCCACGCCCAATTGGCCTCTACAGCCCAATTCTAGCCCTAACTATTTCCCCACGCCCAATTGGCCTCTATTACCCAACTCTAGCAACTTCCACAACACAAACAGGCAATATAAAACAGATTTCCACAACATAAAGAACCAGTCAAGAACCGAAAAATAACCCATAAACCATGCACTTGTGCATGCCTCCTACCACAACCAAATCATGTACTGAATCTGATTCCCAAGAACTTACCGAAGAGGAAGCTTGATCTCCAATGGTTGTTGCTCTTCCGGAAATGACAAAGAATGAGTAATTAAAGTTTAGTTAGAATAAGGATAATGTAATTATTGAATTTAATCAAAATAATATTCAATATAACCTACTTTGCACCCTTTCTTCACCTCATTCAAAGAGCGACACCAATCACATCCACAGGAGAGCATCTCTACCATGTCGGGAGCCAACGACGATTGATAAGTGTTGATAGTCTTACTCCCAAAGTTGAAAGCAAACTCATAAGCAACCATAGTGATAGGGATGGCTAATATGTCACGAGCCATGGTAGACAAAATTGGGAACTTTGTTGAATTTGCCTTCCACCACTGCAAAGCATCAAACGCCGCAGGATCCCCCGCACATTTATGGCATGCCTCTCCCAAATAATAGTCTAACTCTAATTTACTTGGCTCAACCGTCTTGATCATATCCAGAAAGTGACTAAAATCATCCCAATCCTCCAACCTAGCTGCCCTTGCACCCCCTCGGGCGATCCCTCGTCAACAACCTAAATTCCATCCCCTCCTGATGTAGAAGTGTGGGAAGCAATCAATGCTTTTCTAGCATCAACATACTCCCTATACACCTCATACAAAGCATCTCGAACAGTATCAGCATTTGCCCACACTTCCAGGTCAGGATACATCTTAGGGAACGACCACTAAATGATTGTCATCTTCAGTCTAGGGTCCAATTTAGCAGCCACAACCATTAGCAGATTACATTCCCCCCCCCCCCCCCCCCCCCCCCCCCCCCCCCCCCCCCCCCAATATTTGTCAAACTTTTCTTTCATTTTCCAAACGATGGCCCTTATAAAATCATCTTCATCTTCACTCTTACTATCCAACATCATTTTGATTAGACAAACTTGTTTTACAAACAAGTTTGATGTCGGATAATCACTCCCTGATATGAGATTGGTCACACTACTAAACACCTTCAAAATATCACAAAGTTTCTCTACTATATCCCAATCATCCTCATTGGGACAATAATGGTAACTCATATCCCTCTCTTTCAATCTAAAAGAAACACGTCTAAACTTCATTGCCGTTTCTAACATATCATATGTTGAATTCGATCGTGTTTTGCAATTAAGAATAAGCTTGCGAGACGACAATCGTAGCTGTTGAACAATCTCTACAAAAACCTTAAGTCTACTCTCTGAGGCATTGATATATAACATGTTGTCACGGATGTCATCAATAATGTGTTTAATTTGATAAAGGTCATCTTGAACAACCAAGTTCAAGATGTGTACACAGCATCTCACATGAAACAACTTGCCCCTACATATGAGTTTCCCGATAGCTTGAAAATTTTCCTTCAAGACTTTGATTGCAACATTATTGCTTGAAGCATTGTCTACTAAGATCGTGTGGACCTTAGTTTCAATTTCCCACTCCATCAAGCACTTGAAAATGACATCAGAAATGGCAACACCAGTACGGAGAGGAGGCAAATGAACGAAGTTTATGACCCGTCTATTCAACTTCCAATTATCATCAATCCAACGCCCAATCAACACCATGTATTCCATCCTCTAATTGCCTGAATTCCATAGATCTGTGGTGAGACTGATCTTTCTGACACTCTTCAGTACCATCTTCAACTTCTGCTTCTCATTTTCGTACACTTTCACATAGTCATTCTTGCAAGTGTTACGCGAAATCGGAATCCATTCAAGAATCTCATACTTCATCATATTATTCAATTTGTCTTCCTCCACAATAGTGAACAGAAGCTCATGCATCAACACCCAATGGGCAATAAGTTTCCTCATCTTAAGCATATCGAACTGACCTTGTAGAGCAGGCAGGATGATAGATATACCTTGAGTACTGAAGGGGAAAAATTAATTTGTTATTGCCTCAAGGAAGCTGATCTCTACACACACCTCTTCAAATGTCTATTAAATTGGGTAGTGCTTCTAGTGGTAGTAGTTTTTAGCTTGGTTTTACAATGGATGCACTCCGTCTTCTTTGCACCACCAAGGACAACCACCTCCCTAAATTTTGTCCACATCGTTGATGTCTTGGCTCTCTTCTTCCTATGAAGTAGATTATCATTGTCCACTATATTTTTGGGGCTATTGACACTTTGTTCTATACGGGTAGTGGTTGTGCTTCCATAAATGTTACGACGATCAACTACTCTAATTACAATTGTATCGTCGATGTCATCCAATGTTGCGGTGCTTAAGGAATTACCTTCGAAGGCCATACCTATAATGAAAAAGTAAGAATCTATCATTAACGAAACACACAAACTCCATAATCCGGCAACACAAACTATAGAATCCAGCAACACACACAAACCATACATTTTTCATAATGTGCAAACTGAAGATTCATTAACATAGTGGCCTGTCCGTATGCAAATAATGGCCTAACCCTGTGCAAAACTGTAAATAGTGGCTTGTCCGTGTGCAACACACACAAACCATACATTTTTCATCATTAGATTTTCACAAACAAGTATTCAAGCAGAGAATTGACCCTACAGACCATACATTTTTCATTATCAATTTTTCACCTTAAACCGTATGCAAATAAACCTTAACGAATTCAGACCCTACAAACCATAATCGTCGAGCATGTTAATGAACCTTAACAAATTCAGAGAATGAAATGGTGAGTTTGGATACTTACTGACTTATTCTTGTCGATTTTGTGCTTGATTTGGCAGAGAAGAATTGGTTTCGTGATTCCTCCACATCGTTAATCAATTGGCGACAACAAGAACAAAGGACAGGTGATCGTCGATGGCAAGCACAGGGATCGATTCATGATTTGGGGACTTAGGGTTTGTGAATTGTGAAATTGGGCATATGGTTAGGGCTTGGTCGATTTTGGGGGAAATTGAATTGGGGGTGTTTTGTGTTTAGATCAGGTTTTACTCTTTTGCACTTAGGGGGGCAAATGTCCTTTTTTTTTTTTTTTAAATTTACACTGCAATATAACATTTCAGTCCTACAGGTTTATAAAAACTATAAAAAATACCCTTCTTATTTAGCCACCCCAGGCTCGCGAGCCTATAGGCCAAGCCCCCCCATGATCTAACTCGACTCAAGTTACTACTCGAGTTCGACTGAGTCGACTCAACCAATGTCGAGTTGAGCCTTTAACGAGCTTCAGACGAGTCGAGTCGAGTCGAGCCAGCTCGCCAGCTGCTCGACTCGTCTGACAACCCTAGTCAGTCTTACGCCCACAGTTCGAGGTGACTCAACCTATTGATTGATAAATACTTGAAAATGCATTTATACTTAATGGTTTATTAGTTACATTTGTGGGAGATTTGGGTTAATTTGTATAAACTGACTTAATTGTTTCATAAATGTGTTTTGGGGGATTATAGGTATTTTTGTTGTGCTTTTAGGTCATAAATGCTTAAAAGTAATATTCAGATGAGAAATGATGTTAGCGGCATAATTTTTTATGATTGGAAAAAAACAGTTCCAGAATTAGACTTGAAATGAGGGAGTTATGCCATATTTAGTATGGAATGCAATCCTGAAAAATATTTGAGTTTGGAGCATGCCTCAGTATTTTGACGATAACTCAAGATGTAGACCTCAGATTTGGATGATTCTTGAATCACTAGAGAGTTGACTCAAAGGACTACAATTATTTGTTTACAACTTCATCATATTCAAAACTTTTCATGCTCAAAAGTATAAGTCTTTCGGCATTGTGGCATGGATTTATATATCACGACATTGTGCTCTCAGGTTTGAATAGGCAAATTGTTAGAATCACACTCGCCGCGACATAGTTTTTTGTGTGCTGTGGCACAATACCTCCTAGAATTCACAAAGGCATGGTATGTCATGGAATGGATTTTGTATGTCCCGGCATGGACGTAAGAATCCTAATTCCACATGGATTTTACCAAAAGCTTATCCGAGTTTTTCTATTTCAATTTATAAAGGATTACTGCAATCACACTCCTACAACTCTAGCATTATAAATATATTCCTTTAGTTATTTTTAAAGATATAGAGAGAAGAGTAGAAATGGCAATGGGTCGGGTCGGGACTGGGTACCCCTTGGCCTTGACCTAAGCTCGACCCATGACAAAGGCTCAAGCCCGTCACGAGGATGATGGGTAAAGCTCAAGCCCGGCCTGACGGGCTTTTTATAATCTTAGTCCCAACCTAAGCTCGCCCATTTTTATAATGTGAATTTTTAAATATTAATAAATTTCAATTTTTTTAATATTTTTAATTCTAGAAACAG
The DNA here is from genome assembly GCF_008641045.1 of Pistacia vera. Lineage (NCBI taxonomy): Eukaryota > Viridiplantae > Streptophyta > Magnoliopsida > Sapindales > Anacardiaceae > Pistacia > Pistacia vera. Next base: position 52,361 of record NW_022196280.1, on the reverse strand, counting down.
TTTTTAAACTAATTTATTTTTGAATACTCACCAAATATTAAGAAATTTCAAATTTTTTTTTTTATATATATAGGATAATTCTGTTAATAGATATATAGTATAAGGGTAATTTAATATAAATAATAATAAAATGTCACCAGGTCGGGCTTGAAGACATACCCATGCCCGGCCCGTACCCGATGGCAAGCCTTAAAATCAGTCCCAAGCCCAAGCCCGCTAACATCGGGTAAAGCCCGACCTTTTCGAGACGGGTCAGGCTGGGCTAGATACCCAGAAATATTGAGCCCATTGCCATCTCTGGAGTATAGAGAGAAAGAAAGATTAAAAGAAGCTGGGAGAAGAATTGGAGGGGACCTTCATCAACTCCTTTGATCATCCAAGTGTTCCTAAGTTTTCTTATCTATTTTGTTATTTTGCTACTATCAATACAATGTTTGTTTTATTCTTTGCTAGGGTTATTAACGAAATTAGCTGAGCCAAGTATTTGGCTAAATGAGCTCGGCTTGTGAAGGGGAAGGGATAAACGAGTTCGAGCCGAGCCGCAGATAGTTGGCTCAACTCGAACTCGTTAAGGGATTTAGAGGAATCGAGCTTGGCTTGCAAGCCGGCTTACCAAGCCCGCTCGTGAGCCGGTATTAAAATAGCCAATTTTTTTTTTTTACCAGACCTGGTTTTTTCATTGTATTCAACCCATTTTCTATCCTACGGGAGCTGGTACTAAAACAGCCAATTTTTTTTTTCAGGATCAGACTTGGTTTTTTCATGGTGTTCAACCCATTTTCTATCCTATACATTAAAACAACAACTAAATCTCTTTACAAACTAAAAATAAAAAAAATGCTGGGGACATGCATGTATAGTACATTCCATTTCAATGTCACAAATTATTTGACAAACACAAGTAAACCTACATGTATTTGGCAAACAACTGAATCTCCACATGTAATGTCTCACTAGGCAAGTATTCACTAAGTATCCTATAGAGAGAATCCAGAGAATTGCTAGCTTAAAAAAGGTGTTCGTTTAAATTTTTTATCCTTAATCCAGTTATAACATACTATTACACAAAGATTATTTCTCACATATATAAATCCACATTAAATTTCTTCACTAAGACAGTGTGTGCAATCCTCTGACCAGCTTGACGTCTCCTAACTACTACAATCTAATACCTACAAAAATAAGGAAAGCAACGTGGTGAGCTATAAATGCTCAGTAAGTAAACCAAATCTAACTATGCTCTTACTCCGCTGTCCCCATTTTCGCTGTACTGTTTATAAATTTCTACTTGCTTTCTCTCTTTATTCTCAGGCATACTACTTAGTAGTCATCTATTTTTCTCAAATCTTTCTAAATCCTCCTAGTGCTGTACTATTCTTTATCATTTTATTTCTCTTCTCTGCTAGATTATAACTTTCTGTTTTTTTCTTTACTCAACAAATCGCTAAGTTTCCTTGCTATTTGTCATGTTTCTAATTTCTGTTCTTTTCTAACATGTATCTAATTTCTATTCTTTTCTTGTATATCTCTAATTTCTTTTCTATTCTCGTAGGCTTCTATTTTCTTTTCTTCTCTATTCTCATAGGTTTTTATTTTATTTTCTTTTCTATTCTCACAGGCTTCTATTTTCTTTTCTTCTCTATTCTCATGTGCTTTTATTTTATTTTCTTCCCTATTCTCACAGGCTTTTATTTTCTTTTCTTGGCTATTCTCATGGGCTTCTATTTTCTTTTCTTCTCTATTCTCACGGGCTTCTATTTTATTTTCTTGGCTATTCTCATGGGCTTCTATTTTCTTTTCTTCTCTATTCTCACAGGCTTCTATTTTCTTTCCTTAGCTAGTCAGACACGCAATAATAAAATAAACTCTTTAATCTATGCATAAATGTATAAGATGCAATGCAATAAATGTCTAATGCATATGCAAATGATCATGTCTGTATTCTTTCTGAAAATTCTTTTCTAATTCTTTCTTAAATTCTTTTCGTTTCTTTCTGAAATTTTTTTAGTTTTCTATTTCTTATTCTATTTTTCTTTCTTTTTGGAACTCTTTCTGTTTTCTGTTCTAGTTTGCCAATCAAACTAGGCTGAGGCATAGATTTGGAACCCTGGCCGTGTGAGCGTATTCTGAAATTCTTTCTAGGTATAGTCCTCATCCACATGCATTTCTAACGGACTGTGCAAATTTTGTTTTTCTATTCTGAGGCCACTCACTAATGGCGGCGTGCATGTAGGAAACTTCTACATCTTTGTCGCCACTAACTAACGCAGTGAATGCTCACAGGTTCCCCATTACAACAGTCCTCTGAAAACATCTCTGTAAATCTGCAAAATAACTAACTAGACATTTTCCAACACTTTTAAAATTTCTGAAATATATGCTATGCTATGTCATGCATTTATATGCCATCTATGCATGATCCCAAAATACGTGTCTGACTCTGGCATGTATTCTATTAATTCTAAGGTTTTTATTTCTATACTTTTCTGGAAAGCCTAAAGTTTTATTCTAATAACACGCTTAACTTAAACATTTTCTATTTTATTCTTTATTTCTGAATTATATGCATCGTGTATACGTACGCGATTATATAATTTCTACATAATTCTTTAATTCTATCATGCTATGTAAAATATACATGTACACAATTACATTATCTCTCACAAATTCTACTCTTTAATAATTCTATTAGTGAGATATTAAAATGGCACAATTCAACTAGGGAATGAATTCTACATTTTGGGCAATCTAATTTCTTCTATAAAAAGCTATGCCACAACATAGGAATTAAGTCTACTAACTTGCCCAATTATGCTACTAGATTTTCTCAAACTTATATGTCACATAACCATGACATTAAACAACTCTCTAATATTTTTCTAATGTAACAAACATGCCTTGTACAACTTTCTAAATACAAATCTTAATGTCATAAATTTGCATTCTCTTACATGACCATCAACTTCAATTGTTATGCATGCCCTTCTTTCTTCTTTTCTTTTGGCTACATTCTATACATTAATCTATATTGCCATATTAATCATTGTAAATTCAGTCTAACATATGACACAACATATATACTTTGACTAAATTCTAATTTCTTTCTAACATTCTTAACTAAATTTTTTGTCAATACAAAATATTCTCAAGATCTTCTAGCAAATTCTATGGCTTGTAATATATAATATGGCATGAAAACTATACTCATACTAATCAATTTCTAAAATGGTCATGTATTTAATACATAAACTAAACTTCTATTTCTTTGATATTTATACTTGGGAAAACTTTTCTATTCTTTATACAATAAAACCACTTATTGCATATTGTTCATAACTAATCTCAAAACAAGAAACAACAGTATCCTCATTTGGCCAAGCCATTCCTTGAATGATCTTTCTAATTTCAAGCATACAAGCTTGACAATTTATTGTGGCATATTGTAATATTATAGTATAATCACCCGTCCTTCACTATCATCAATACTACACTATTGCAACAATTTAATATGCAATCCTTGCCATCATTTTTCTAAAGTCATAAGTTTCAAAACTCATAAGTTCAAACAACTTGAACCATGCACTAAAGGCCATTCATTTCATTGAACTAACATAACTAAGTGTTATTCTAAATTTTGGCATAACAAAATGTACTCTTGAATACTAAAACTTACAGTTGGTTAAGCCTAACATAACCTTTCAACTCCAATTCTTTCCTTTCTCAAACAATTTCTTCAACAATATTTACCAAACTCATGCATGCATTTCTCTTTGAATTTCATCAAACAATTCACATGCACATGCAAAAACTTGGTTGGCCACACTTCCACATCTCTCCAAATCCACCAAAATTAGAGGAAAAACTCACCAAACTTAACTTCAAATCTGGCCGGATTCAACACTTCCAAATTCCAACATCAACTCATCAAAATTTCATCCAAAGTTCAACCAAAACATCACATCTACATAACTACTCATCTTGGCTGAACTTCTACACATTATTCTCCATCAAACAAGCATCTAAATAGTCAATACTTCTTATCATACATCATACACAAACACTAAAGAATCAACTTACACATATACTACTCAAATTAAAGCTTAGATTGGGTTTACTTACCTTTTTCTTGCAAGAATCCTTTTCTTTGCTTCGTTTGCTCACTTTCTCTATTGATTCATGCTTAGAAAGCCACAAAATGAATATATATTCACTTAGGCATGAATTCTCATGTAATTCCCTTGGAAGACTTTGAAGAAATGGAAGAGAAATGGGGGAAGAAGGTGGCGTGCTCAAGGGATGAGAATGGCTAGGGTTTGTCAATTGAAGCCTTATAACTAATAATATATATATTCCTATTTTGCCCTTGCACTTTTATGATAATTCCAATTATGTCATACGTGCATTTACCGATATACCCTCACTTTCAATGGATTTAACACATGTTCTTGGTCATTTTCACTCTCCACTCTTTCATCTAGTTGTGAGTGAAAATACCATTTTACCCTTATTCTTTAATTTCTTTCTATTACTTTACAAACACGTATTTATCTTGGCATCACACCACGTGTATTTTCCATAATCTTTCTACCACTCTATTCTCATGGCTAGCACACTTAATACATTATATTTATCATACTCACTTTTCACTTGAACACGTGATTCTATGTGAAATGACCATTTTGCCCCTATTGAAACTTTTATGGAATTCCTCTATAAAACTAGTTAAATATATTCACTATAACTATAAAATAATCCCTACCATATTTCTAAGTGTGAGTATTACACCACATGTGTTAATCTCATCATACTATTTACCATACTGGATCTGTTTCAACAAATTGAGTGAAGCGAACTAAAGTTTTTGTTTGGTTCACTTTATTTAATTCATCTTTCATTAGAACAAAAAAGGGACTATATACAAATTTAATCCCAAAACGTAAAAATATAATGTTTCATCAAAAAAATGGTTGTATGTTAGGCAGCTACATCCCAAAACCATTCTTGCCCCACCCCTACAAAAAAAAAAAAAAAAAAAATCAATTAAGGATATAAGTACATAAAGATGAATATGCGAACCTAAACAAAAAATCAATTAAGTCAAACAATTTTCACAATCCTGCTGCCACAGCTAATGACATGCGGGAGAATCAAACAATCTACTGATTCCTATCAACTAACGAGATAAGAAGAACAATCTCCAAGTGGTCATGCTCTTTCTGAAATGAAATAAGAAATAAAAATTAAGTTTACATTAACATAAAGTAATTGTAAATATTGAATTGCACTAAAAATAGAATCAATGGAACCTACTTTGCACCTTTTCTTCACTCCGTTCAAAGATCGACACCAATTACATCCACAAAAGAGCATTTTCGTCGTGTCCGAAGACAAATAAGCTCGATAATTGTCAATAACCCTACTCCCGGTGTTGAATGCAGACTCTGAAGCAACTGTAGTGATCGGGATGGCTAGTATCTCATGAGCTATCATAGACAATATAGGGTACTTGGTTAAATTTGTCTTCCATCATTGTAAAGCATTGAATGCCCCATGATCCCCCATGCACTTATGACACCCCTCTCCCAAATAACAGTCTAGCTCAAACTCACTCGGCTCAACAGTCTCCACAAAAACTGCTAAAATCATCCCAACTCGCAGCTCTCAAAGTCGTTGCCTCCTCACCAACGGCTCCAACTCCATCCCCTACTACTGGAGGCCCACGAGAAATAGTAGAAGCTTTATTAGCTTCAACATACTCTCCATATAGTTCATACAATGTATCCCAAACAGTTATAGTATTTGCACGAGATTCTAACTCAGAATACATCTTGGGGAAGGCCCACTGAATTACCCTCATTTTCAATCGAGGATCCAATACAGCAGCCACATACATCAGTACATTACATTCCCCCCAAAATTTATCAAACTTCTCCTTCATCTTCCTTACCATGTTTCTACTGAACTTATCTCCGTCTTCACTCTTACTATCCAACATCATTTTCACTAAACAGACCTCTTTTAGAAATAAATTAGATGTCGGATAATCACTCCCACTAATGAGATTGGTTATACCACTAAAAACCTTTAAAATGTCACACACTTTCTCCCAATCCTCGTCTTGTGGATAGTAATGATAACTTGAATCCCTTTCTTTCAACTTGGGAAATACTTTTTTAAACTTAATCGTCGTTGTCAACATTTCATACATCGAATTCCATCTTGTTTTACAATGTAGAATGAGCTTTCGAAACGACAATTTAAGTTGTTGCACAATCTCAATAAAAATCTTAATCCTACTCTGAAACATTGATGTATAAGACACTCTCACAGATGTTGTCAATGATATGCCTAATCTAATAAAGTCAATCTTGAACAATAAGGTGCGCATCTAACATGAAACAATTTACCTCCACAAATCAGATTCCCCATAACTTAAAAATTTTCCCTTAGAATTTTGATTGCAATGTCATTACTTAAAACGTTATCCACTGAGATAGTGTACACCTTATTTTCAATCCCCTATTCCGTTAGGCACTTGGAAATGGAATCAACAATCCTAACACCGGTACGGGGAGGAGGTAAATGTACAAAGTTGAGGACACGTCTATTCATCCTCCAATTACCATCTATCCAATGCCCAATGAGCACCATATACTCTATCTTCTGATTGCTGGAATTCCACAAATCCGTAGTCAAACTAATCTTGGTCACATTCTTCAACGTCTTCAACTTTGCTTTCTCACTCTCATATACCTTCATATAATCATTTTTGCAGGTATGGCGCAAACTAAACTCCATTCAGGAATCCCATAATTCATCATATTGTTCAAGCCCTCTTCCTCTAGAACTGAAAATGGATGCTCATGCGTAAGCACCCAATGGGCAATAAGTTCCTTCATCTTTATCATGTCAAACTTTCCACTTGAAGCAGGTAAAAAAGAAGTTCCAACATCAGAACCAACAACGGGAAAAGTAATGTATTGTTGCCTTATGGAAGTTATTCTCTTTGAACACCATTTTAAATGTCTATTAAATTGGGTGGTGCTTCTGGTGGCATTAATAGACAGCTTGGCTTTGCAATGGATACACTCTGCCTTTTTTGTTCCCCCCAAGAAAACCACCTCCTTAAACTCTATCCAACCCACTGATGTTTTAGCTCCCTTTTTCCTCTGAATTGGATTGTCATTCTGCCCACCATTATCTGGGCTACTAATATTGTGTTCTATATTTGCAGTGGTCTCATTCAAGGCACGCTTATTGCTCGGTGTAATTGTAATTGTATCTTGCTCTGTAGGGCTGCTTGAGGTACTGCCATTTCCAAACCTATAATACAAAATACAAAGAAAAGGGTTAGCTTTTCTTATTGATATTTGATGGAATACCCCTGATGAAATCCAACAATAAAACAGTCCAAAAACACAAGATAGGGCCACTACAAATCTAGAATTAATTCAACAATAAATTAGAATATGTGGAGATAAAGTTGAATCATAGAATGTTACTAGATGGAATGTTGGAAATATGTGGAGTGCCTCCTGAAAAAATCAGAACTATATATTCAAGTATTGACAAGCTAGAAAAGCAATCTTTTAACATGAACTAATTGGAACCAAACTAAATTGTCAAGTGCTAACCGTAAGAAATAAAACCACCTCCTTAAAATTTTTGTTCCTCTAAATTCCTATTAATTTAGTCATTTTTATATTATCGGTGGAATCTTAAGTTGTTGAAGTGACAATGATGCAATGAAAGGTTGTTGCACATACATTTATTTAAAACAAATCTTGCATTTAATATAAAGTTCATTCCAACCATGTAGTATTTAATATAAAGTTCATTACTCCTCATTCTTAACACACACGAATACCAACCTAAACAGCACAATCCACACTCCACAGCACAAACACATTACACATTTCAATATTTTCCTCAACAGTCAACAAAAACGCAACAGCTACATCCCAAAGCATTTTCATTTTTCAACATTACACATACATTTATTTAAAGCAAATCCTGCATTTAATATAAAGTTTATTCCAGCTGTGTAGTTTTTAATATAAAGTTCATTAGTCATTACTCCTCATTCAGTCATTCTCAACACACCCGAATAGCATCCTAAACAACACAGTCCACACTCTACACCACCAACACCTTACACATTTCAATCTTTTCCTCAATAGTCAACACAAAGTCACAAATACAGTAGCATAGTCCACAACATTTTCATTTTTCAACATGACGCATTTGACATTTCAATCATTCAAATTTCAATGTATGTACTTATATTGGGAAAACAAAGAAGAAAATGGGCCAAAATAATACTTGACAGAGTTACTATGACGGCGAGAAGGACGAAGGGACAAGGGCAAGTCGACTGCAGGAAGAGAAGCAGATGGCGACGAAAAGAGCTTGGAGGCTGATGAAAATGGTGAAACAACAACAACGAAGGGGAAAGCTGTAATAGGTGACGCCATCGACAATAGCAGTTGTTAGAGTCACGAAAGTGACTATTTTGATGATAAAAAGACCCTATGTGATATTAAAATGAAATCATATTGAGGCAATTAAGAAATTTATGAATTTATTCACGAAAAATCGCATTCTAATGTTTTCTTATGAATTTAACATGATTGGAATGATTTTGGAAAGGGTATGAGTTGATATTAGGTTGTGGTTTATGGATTATGGGTGATTTTATCTCATTTATATTGTTTAGGGGGTGAACTGTCATATTTGTAGGGGTTGATTTTGTCACTTTTCAATCATGTAGGGACCAAAGGAAAATTTTCCACTTTTGCATAAAAAGGAAGTGAAGGGTCGCATTCCAGCAACGCCGCTCATCCTAATCTATAGTCCACCACCGACGACTCTTCCTCTCCCATTTTCGATGACGTTCCAGCCTCCTCTTGCACCGATCATCATCATCCCACCTTTAACCGTCGTTCAATCCACACCGGGGACGTTACGCCTCCCACCATCACGTCTCTTCATTTTTCGGCAACCTTGGAGCTTCTCCAGCATCAATCCAGCTTCTCCAGGTGCCGACCATCCTTCCCACGATCAGATCCACCTTCCTTCAAGCTCCATTGCCATCGTTTAGTCACCATCTCACCAAATTGTCACCATGACTGTTTAGCTTCCTGCCGTTTTTCGTGCATTTTCTGGTGACCTCTCACCTTCCAACCAACAGATCCATCATCTCCATCACCTAATCTATCTTCCTGTACCCTTGGATCTCCTCTTTGCCGATCGCCGCCGCCGGTTACTTCCAAGAGTTTCCTTGGTCATTTTCACTCATTCTTCGTATCATCTCGCTGTCGGTTACTTCCTTTTCACCATGACCAACTTCGTTTCCACCGCTCCAGCCTCCGTTGACACCACCATGAGCGACTGAGTTCCCAATTGTCTGTTACGGTGTAGGCAAGATCGAAATTGACTCCACTGCTCTCCTCATCAGCTCTCGACTAGTTGGATGAGCCCGATAGTAGGACATTTGGTAGTATTGTGTTTTGAACTATACTTGTTTTCGTTTCATGTTTGATTTCAATACTTAATATAGTTTGAGCATAATTTGTGATGAATATAGTTGTCCATTGTGATTAAATGTTTTCATAGAATTTACTGAATGATAGACATTGGTTTGAGATAATTAAATGATGAATATTGCTTTTCATTACTTCGCATCGATTGTAATTGAGTTGTGTTCGGATTTAAAATAATTTCTACTATAGTTACATTTATTGTGAAGTTGATTGATTAGAAAATAAGTGTTGACAAATTGTATTTGTTAATCGCGTACCAACTAGTGGTATTATCTTGTAGTGTTTGTCGGCATTCAATGATAGTCTTTAACCAATCGAACTTGAGTGATCGGGTGAGACAGGATAAACTATACTTAGAGTGTCAGAAAGCCATTTCATTGATTTACCTTGCCTTGTAGATTTAGGGGATCATAGAGGGTGGGGGAGAATTGTGTGAGTTGGTCTCGTGTCGAACCAAAACTGTAGCAGCAACATTTTTATTATAAAGTCTTCATTAGTTTTAATTTCAAGCTTTTATTATTTGCGTTTAGTTTGTTAGGTTTAATAATCAATTTACCAATTTCATTTTCGCTACTCACATTTGCATTAGGTTGTCAGTCTTTGCTTCTGTGGATTCGACCCTACTTACCGCTAACTGCGATATTTAGGATTTAATTTTGTGACCATGACGACCGATTCAACAAAATTTTAGTGCTGTTGCTAGGGATCGCTGGAAAGTGGCCCAACGACGATTGGAAGACAAAACGTCGCTGGCAAACGCATGAATCGCGGTGGTGAGTGTGGGATGATGATGATCGATGCAAAGGGAAGCTGGAACGTTGCTAGAAATGGGAGAGGAAGAGTCGTCGGTGGTGGACTGTAGATTGGGGGTGAGCGGCACTGCTGGAATGCGACCCTTCACTTCCTTTTCATACAAAAAGTGGAAAATTTCCCTTTGGTCCCTACATGATTAAAAAGTGACAAAATCAACCCCTATAAATATGACAGTTTACCCCCTAAACAACATAAATGAGACAAAATTACCCCTAATCCATAAACCACAGCCTAATATCAACTCATAGCCTTTCCAAAATCATTCCAATCATGTTAAATTCATAAGAAAACATTAGGATGCGATTTTTCGTGAATAAATTCATAAATTTCTTAATTGCCTCAATATGATTTCATTTTAATCGCACATAGGGTCTTTTTATCATCAAAATAGAGTCACTTTCATGACTCTAACAACAGTGGAAGACGGCAATCGTGGGTGACGGCAACGGCAAAGGTTAATCGAGATTTGTCAATTTTGGGTAGGGTTTCTATTTCCAATTTAGGGATTTTGTTGATTTGGGGGTAAAATATCGTGTTTTACCAAGTTTTACATTTGGGGGGGAGGGGAGGTTTGTCAATTTTTAAACTATTATGCTTAATAACTGCAAATTTTTTAACCCCCAATAGTTTGAAAACACTCTATGTAACCCTCTCTAACTTGAGCCAGATTCAGCTCATGAGCCTCCGAGCTGAGTCGAGCATTGTTTGAACTCAGCTCGCATCCCCTTCATGAATCAAGTCGAGTCGACCCGGTTGAGCTCTTGATAAGCTTTGGTCAAGCTGAATCGAGCTGGCTCAGAGCGGCTCGGTTCATGTCATAGTCCTATTCTTTTGCTATGAGTAGCTAAATCTTTAGTAATTGGGGGTGATTTCAAAACCCTAGACATGTTTTGTTATCATTAATATAATGGCTGCACTTTTCTATCTTCTGAATTTCTCTTGATTATGTGTTTATGCTCTAAGATGAATGCTCTAATAGATTTTCTTTAATTTGTTAAGTGGCCAATTAAATAGTTGGGATAGTCTATTATTACCAATTTGGATTGTCTAGTCCATGATCGCTTTTCTAATTCAAATAATTAGTGGTAGGTTGCATGCAATGGGAATAAACACTCAAGATAACTAAACCGAGCTTATGAGTTTAGCCTTAATTCAGTATGTCTTTCACTACGTAATTCTTTTATTAAATTAAAACTGGCAAGTTTATGCTATGTTGTTTAATAGGCAGGAAATTGGGTTAAGAGCTTGTTTAATCTAACGACACAGTAAAGAAAGATCGAATTTATCGAGCTTGCGATATTTTTGATCTGATGTAATCAAGAGTGTAGGAAGGTAAGATGTGTTTCTATTAGTTTACAATTCATGTTTAGTGGTGGCGAATGATCCTTCAATCAACTTTATCTCATATATCCTCTTACTTTTAGTTTAATTCTGTTTTTAATTAATAGTTTTTAGTTTTCACATTACAAAACAAAATTCCCCTTAGTTTAGTAAGTAATTAGTTAATTAGAAAAGAATTCTGCAGGAAAGACCCTACTTGCTCTATACTGTAAACGACAATGCTATAAATTTTAAGTGAGATAAAATTAGGTGTTGCTTTTGCACGCATCAATTTTTGGTGCCGTTGCCACACATTTTTCTTAAATTAACTTTTATTTACTTTTTGTTATTTTTAAATTTTAGTTTTAATTGTTTTGTTTGTTTTTGTTTTTATTCAGATCACGAGGAGATAACTAATTGTACTCTTAAAGAGATGGCTGCACCAACTTAGGACCAACAACCTATATGCATTTGGTATAATGAGGCGGGTGAAACTTTTGAATTAAAATCTAGAATGATTCATCTTCTACTTACTTTCAGAGGTTTGGAGGGAGAGGATCCAAATAATTATTAGTTTCATCGAGTTTGAGACTCTCATGCTATGTGGTAAGACTTGGTTGGTTAGTCTTAAGGCTTAGTGATGGTTTTTATGTGGGAATTTTAATAAACATTATTAAGATCTCAAAAAATTCTAGAACTCACTTGATAACTACTTGAGGCAAAATCCTAAAATACACATTACTTAAGAAATGATTTAGGCTATCTTTAGATCGTTTGAGCCTTTCAAACTAACACTTTATTTAAATTATCTCTAGTTACCCCTTTGAGCTATTATTAAACACATTTAGCCTTGAAAACATCTCCCCACCCCTTCTTTCTTTCTTATGTAATTTTTTGGTTTTTAAGAAAATCTCTTAATTTATTGGGCCTTCTGATTGTGAATAATACTACACATACATCATTCTCATACAATATTTTTCATACAACATTATGTGGCAAAATGTGATTAGGTGAAAGTTTAATTTTAACTTTAAATTAGCCAATCATATCTTGCCACATAATTTTGTATGAAAAATGTTATATGAAAACGATGTATGTGTAATATTACTCTTTGATTGTTGATTGTTGATTGTGGTGTTGTGGGTTGTTATGTTTGGATGTTGGGCATTTTTTGGGTTGTTGAGCGGGTAAAAGGGAGTGTGGTGGGTTGCTGGGCATGAGGAAAGGGTGGGTGACTTTGCTGGGCTTTTTTGATGTTGATGGCTATGGCATGCGGTTCAAGCTCGAGCACCTTGAAGCTTGGCTCGGTTCGGCTCCATATCAACCCTAATTGCCCCATTGAAGTGGTTTTGGTCCATCGGCTCTGAAAAAAAAAGGTTTTTAAGAAAACAAACCTCCAATTGGGCCTAATAGGCCTTGATGAAAACGTTGAATGGCTGACTTGAAGCTTTGTGGATCTAAGTCTTCAATTGATCTCATTAGGCTATCTTAAACTAAATAGGATTCAACAACAATAGAGGAAACAAAACAAGGATAGAAGTAATTTAGAGATATTCTTAAGAAGGAATCCCACATTCTTAAGGTGTGTCTTATTGAAGGAATAAGAGAGCTTGAATGTGTTTTTATAAGGTGTGACTTTTAGAGTAGTAAAATTGCTTAGAAAGTGCCAAGACACTATAAAACACATAGTGATAGAATGAACACAAAGGAGTTCTGTTTGTGAGATTAGGCTCGAGTTGGTTTTGGTCTAAGCGTTGAGAGCTTAAAGACAAAACAAATCCTGATGGGTTTTTTGTGGAAGAGTTTCTCTTCTCAGAGTTTTCGAATAGTTATTTTTGTTATGTATGGGGAGATAAAACTTTTGCAAAAGCTGTAAATTTCAAAGGTTTCGATTCAACAAATGTATATAACTTGGATTAATCAAGACTGAAGAAATTAATTAAGATTGACTTCGTTGTGAGCTAAAAATTGGAGCAAGATCTTAAAGAAACATGATATATGCTTTCATAAGCTTCCATTGTACAAATTAACCTTTAATTAATACCAATTTATGCACCATAGTATCTTTTAATCCAAACATGAAGAAGTTGATTAATACTGACAGAGGCTAATTATTAGAGTGTTACATGAAATGCAATTGAGAAAAATCATTATCTAATAAAGGGTTAAAGAAATAAACCCCTAAGGTTTTTTAAATAACAAAAACCCACTTGTTGTTAATGAACTGTTAATAAGCCATTAAAATTTATATTATCAAGAGTTTATAAATATTACCAAATTTCCTTCTTACCGTTTATTTTATCATCTAAAACTTAACATAAGAGGAATTTTTGTTATTTTCAAAACTACATAAATTTTTTTATTATTTTATCATATCTAAAGGGGATTAATGTCATTAACCCAAATAAATAACCAAAGTGAAAAGGTTCACTACACCTAGTACAAGCAGCCAGCAACTAAAATGTGTATTATGTCATTTTGATGGTCGCTCTGGCAATTTTGATATTTTAACTGAATTTTTATTTAAATTAGTAACTTTAAATATTCATTTATTATTTTAATAGTTAAAAAGTTAAATTTGGTCTTCAAAATGCACTAAACTCATTGGATTGTCTGGACGAGCTGTACTACATTTATATATTTTTCATACAACTCTTTTATATAACCCTGCTTTTGATAGTTTACGATTGGTCATTCATAGTAGGTCTTATCTACCTAAATACGAGTTGATCAATCGCAAGTTACCACATCAGAATTGTATAAAAAAGTTGTATGAAAAAATTGTAAATGTAGTTTTATTGTTGTCTGGACTAGATAGATAAATAGTTAACTTAAAATTTTGAATTAAATGATTGAAATCTAATACCAGATTAAATGTTAGGGTCGATATAAGATTCCAAAATTTGGGTACATCAAATTATTTAACAAAAATTTGGGGACAAAAAAATTCCATGGGGAATACTTAAAACAACTTAGAGCATCTCCAAATGACTCTTTAGATGATCCAAACTCTTTATTATAAATTGTCTATCCATAAAAATAAGAGCCTAACAAAGTCTTTATATTTTAAATATAAATTAAAGAGTGAGTTTGACTCTCCACATCTAAAGAGTCGAATTTCAATTTTAATTAATAAACTACAAGTTTCCATATATTTTTTTTGATTAATTCTCTTTTTCGTTAAGTCTCTTTTTTGAAAACAAATAACATCTTCATTAAATTTAAAGAGTTTATTAGATTTGAATAAAAAAAATTTGTTTTTTATATTTAAAAATTAATAAAAATGTTTTTTATTTATAGGAAATAAACTCTTTAAAATAAAGAGTATTTCAATATTGAAGATATTCTTATAAAAGATAATATTGTACCCTCAAATTCAAAAAAAACTTGTTTGATCCTGAAGACCAGCAAATGAAGAACAAACTGTGGCTCTCAAGATTATGGCTTGGCAATGCCACCTACCCTACAATCTAGTTAATCCAATCAATCGCCACATCACATGCGACCAATAACGGCCTGGGCAGGCAATGCTGCCCAAGCCATGATCCGACCAGTCGTGACCTAGTTAAGGTCTGCTTCGACTATGACACTGTGTTGGCCACGGTGGTTGGTCATTTTTTTTTTTTTTATAAGTTTTTTTAGTTTTGAATTGTGTGAGGGTTTGACTTGCGAGTTTTGAAATCTCTTAGGGTTGGATAAAGAATAAAATTGGAGGACGCATTTTTATAAAACAAAAGGAAAAATGACACAAGTTTTTAGTAAAAATGTGTTCATTTATTGATTAAAAAAATGTAAAATAAAATTGTTTTTTTACTGATATATAAGTATGGGTAGAGTCAATGTTCTGAAAACCGGACCGGGAGCCGACCCGGCCAAACGGCCGGTTCCCGGTTCGAACGGTTTGACCGGTCCGACCGGTCGGTCGGACCGGTGACGTCAGCATGCTGACATCAGCATAATGTCATGCTGATATCAACCTGCTGAAATAAGAAAAAATGTAAAAAAAGCCAAAAAATTCAAATTTTCCATCTAATTAAAGTTTAAAAACCATAAAAAACAACCTTACAACAATAATTTCTTCATCTAATTAAAGTTTAAAAACCATCAAACCAACTCTACAACTCTACAGCGCTGGTGTAGTTTGTAACTTTGTATCGTCTGAGATATTGGGGCTTGTTTGTATGTAGTTTTTATGCACTTTGACGAATTGTTGTTGGGCATTGATAATGTTATTCCTATGTTAGACATCACTGTGATTGCATTGATCTAGACAATGAAATGGCGAACACAGAAAGCAACTAAAACTCTAAAAGTAAGCCAATAACCAAAGGAATCAAGCATATAATAAAACATGATAAGCAGTAGTAAACTTGATAGAATCTATAAGCATTCATAAATCTGTACATAAAGCATAGAAGACAGAGAATATAGGAATCTGTAGATTGTTACTTGGTCACGGCAAATGGCAGCTCGTAGATGGCAGCAGACGGCGGCAGACGGCAGCAGATGTGAAGGCTGAAGCTGAAATCTGAGCTGAAATGACTTATCCGGCAGATCAGCAATGGAGATGGTGATGATTGAAGAGTTCACGTTGAAGACTAGAAGACTGGAAGTTGAAGAATGAAGCGCTGAAGCAGAGTAGAGCAGACTGCAGACCGAAGACTTGAAGACTGAAGAGTGAAGACGTGAGGCGCTGAAGCTTAGCTGAAAGCTTGAAGGAGATCTGACATTGCTTCTGAGATCTCGAATGGAGGACACGAAGAGGAGGACTAGACTGGAGGAGATCGTGAATGGCAGCAGCAAACGGCAAAGTGCAAACTGCAAACCAGAAGAAAAAGTGAAAACTGAAAAATTGAAGGAAGAAGGCGACGGCAGTCACGGCACTATCAGTGTATCTGTAGCCAAAACAAAGTAAAAAGAATTTGTTTTTTTAATAAAAGTATTTTGAGGGTTTGGTTCAAGGTTTTGACAACAGTTTGACTTTTGCTGTTTTGCATGTGATTGTTTTGAAATTTAAATGTTTTTAACTTTTTTTTTTATTTCAGTTTTTCATGCGTTAAACCGGAAAAACCAAGACCGGAAATTTTTTAAATAACGGTTGGACCGTCGGTTTGCTACAGTGCGACGGTCCAACCGCGGTTTGAAACGGTTTAATAGCAAATCCCGGTTATTCACTCTCTTCAAACCGGAAATGTAAGCGGGTGGCGGTTCGACCGGTTCGACCGCCCGGTCCGGTCCGGGTTTCAGAACCTTGGGTAGAGTAATAAAAGGTGCATTTGGTTTATTATTTTGGATAAGATTTTAGGAATAATATTGGGTAGTTAGATAGGGGAGTATTACGAGGTAAAATTTAAAAATTTATGAAAAAGCCTCTAGGTTTGCTAATTTAATTAAATATCATAATATATAAAATGACAAAAATACCCCCACCACCTACAGTGCCAGATTCCGACCACCACCGCCGGAATCTGGCCGAAAAATCGTGTTACGACACAGACTGGTCGGATCTATGTCGTAACGCGTCGTTATGGCCTTTTTCGGCCAGATCCACCACGGATCTGGCCGGAAAATGTCAGATCTATGGCCTGTTGTGGCTGCGACGGTCGGAAAAGACCAAAACGACTGCCATCTTTGGCCATCAGCGACGGCCAAAGATATGGCCGTTGTTTTTGGTCAACGATGGCCAAGATTTGGCCGTCGTTCACGGCCAGATCGGTGAACTTCCGGCCATTTCTGGTCGACAGGTAGGCCGTTGTACAGATTCTGGCAACCACCGACGGTGGTTACCGGAATCTGGCAAGTATGGGTCGCGGGGGTGTTTTTGATAATTTTTAAACTTTTTTTTCAGGGTGTATTTAATGAAATTAATAACCTTATGGGGTCTAAAAGTAATTAAAAAAATAGGGTAATATTTCTGGAATAATGTGTCAAACATTATTTGGAGAATAGGGATGGGAATATGGATAAAAATAATAAGTCAAACATAATCAAAGGTGTACGTTTATTTATACAGATAAAATTTATGTCTTTTTTTCTTTAGTTTTATAGAAAAGTATTTTTCAATTCCAATTTATAATCGCCATAAAGAATGATATATATGTCTGATTTTTTTGAGGGTTTTATGTATTGGATAATGTCTTTTCCTGTGAAATTGAACGATGAAGCTTCGAAAATAGGTGAAACGTTGATGATTGTTCAAAACAAGGATAACACTTATATTGAGGCTAAACCTTGTGTGGGCATGTGTAATTCCGCCCGTGCGGAGGGCCGTTTTGTCATCATCATAAAAGAAATTAAAAAATTAAATAAAAAGGTCAAAACTCCCCGTTTCCCACGTTCTAAGAATACCTGATGGGATCGAGTCCGAACACGTTCCCTTTGAAATCCCCGATCAATCCAAAGTTGCGCTTACGTGTATTAACCACTAAGGTTGGGGTTGGGGCGTCGCATATGCGAAAGCTAAAGTTTATCATAACCAGACGAAACTCTAACCCGAACCGACCAAATGCAACAATTCCTCTTTGTTTATTCAATTGCCCAATCCCTAATCATCCTTCTTCAAACCTAATTTACTCATTGATTGATTGATTCCTTAGTAATTTCAACATTTCTGTTGTTCGGTTGAGTTTTATTATTTTATTTTATATCTAATAAGAAGAAGAAATTGGGATCGCTGCATGAAAGAGAAGAAGGGGGGAACTGAGTAGAGATAGGAGAGGAGAAATTACAGAGCAGACGGAAGCTAAAACATGTCTGCAATTCTGTGCGGAAAGAGATCCTTCTTTGAAGATATAGCTGCATCTCCTCCTGTTTCTAAAAGAATTCGTTGTTCTTCTTCTTCTCCTGTGCGCTTCTCCTCTTTTTCTTCCAATCTCTCTCCTCCTGCTCCTTCTTCCCATATCTTCGATCAGCTCGCTGCTATTTTCCCTCACATGGACAAGCAGGTTAGCTTTATATATATCTTAGTAATTCAATCAATGAATTTATTGACTGATTGATTGATTAATAATTGTTTTTGTTTGGAATTTGTCATTTTTTTTAGCTTCTTGAGAAAGCGCTTGAAGAATGTGGAGATGATTTGAATTCGGCTATTAGAAGTTTGAACGAGCTTCGTTTGGGATCTGCTGATCGGAACGAGGCCTCAGAAGCCAACTTTCAGCTTCATCCGCTAGGTAAGGTTTTCAATAAACTAACTGCAGCCAATTTACTATTCTGGCTTTACAAAGATTCTTTTCTTTATGAAAGTGTGGCAGATGTTGCTTTTGTCCTTGTTTATGAGAGCCAAATTTTGTGATTGTTCTCTTGTTTATCCAGATAATTTATCTCCCTTGTTTATTTGAGTTGCTCCATTAATTGTGGTTTTCCTGTCCAAGATGCGTATATGACATTGACATTATAACATTTCATGATTGTGACCTTAGAACTGCTCATATGCTTGTTGATTCGTTCTACTTCACACATCGGTTTAATGTTGTTAATAAATCAATCGCAGGCCATTGACTCATCAGTTTTGTTTTCATCTCGTGAATCATCTTTCTCTATTGTTTTTCTATGTATAATAAGTATTTTTCCTGTATGGTTCTCACATTTGACTTTTTCAATTAGAAATTCTCTTCTTAGACAGTTTCTGACTTTAATTTATCGACTTGTCTGGCATTAATACGTCTGGTTTAAAAAAATTGGTAGTGATCAGTTGTAGCTTTTCTTTTAATGTATGTCATGAAATTTAAATGTTATGGGTATGTCTTCTGGTCCTATTCTGAAAGATTAGGGTTTATGCTTTGTTTTCTAATCACTTAGGCAGCCAGAGCTTTAGGCCCAAACCAAATTTCTGAAGCTCAAAACTTAGCTAATTTCAAGCGGTCATGGGTTTATAATGTACCGATGTTTATTTTTTTAATTTGTAAAGGTGCTACTCTTGCCTGTAGGCTTCGTTACTGATTGTTGGTTTCCTAAGCATTTCCTGCAAGGTATGCTAAGTTACTTTGTTGAGTGTCAGGTGAATAACTTTCTTCTTCAAGTTCATCTGTGAATGTCTGCATTTCTTTACTTGCTTTTTATATTTTGTTTTCAACAAATTTCAGTTACTCTTGATCACCACAAGTATTTTCTTGTTGTTTCCCTTAGCTTCTAAAATATTTTCTCACATCAGGCCTTTTTTTCTGTGTTTTGAGCTCCTCTGTAGAAGGGAGTTCATTTATGCCCAGTCTTACTACTTCAACGATAGTGCTGACACCTCGATGTCATTTGTGACTGGCTTGTCAGTTTCTATTTGCATCGTTGTTCACCAACACCGCTGAAAATACCTTCAAGTCTTCAACACTGCTGATTTATAAATGTACTCTTATTGGGTCTTTACCTGATTGGATTTGTTTGCACTTTGTTAGGATCCCACATTGAAAGGGAAAAGGGTGGGCATGTGGGTTATAAAGGTTTGGGCATCCTCCCTTGGCAAGCCGGTTTTCCAAGGAGAGTTCTACCCAAGCCCGTGAAAGACCCATGGCCCAACCCAAATTGTTGAGTTATTGGAGTGGGTTCCTATCACACTTCTCTTTCTTTTGTACTTTTAAATCTCAAATCTAGCAACATCTTCTTCTCAGATCTCATTAATATTTGCCTAGATGATCCCTTCATAGTTTTTCGCCATTTCATGCCGCAGCTTATTTTTCCTTATATTCTTTGAGCTGTTCCATTATTTGTGATATATGTTCTTCTTGATATGTTCCTTAGACATCCATACATATACTGGCACATCTTGGTTCTCTGAGGTGAGAAACTAAGGTGAGGTTGTTATGACTGAGAATAATATGTCATTTAAGCCGTCTGCTTTGTCTTGTATCAGGGCTTTTTTCCAAGCTTTGAGCTTTGATTTCATAAAGTTTGTTCCTTATTAGATGAAATTTAAGCAATCTTCAGTCATAACCAGTCATTCCTAGACTTGGTTAGTTATCTTTTTAATAGAAACTGAATTACTTTTCATAACCTGCAAATGTAGGAATAAGCTTTCAGCTTTGAGAATTGTTTATGCCTACTTTATTTGTTAACATGTTTGGAAAACTAAATTTTTACATATCCCACCAAAATTCTTAATTGGTAATTGAATACCTTGACCTTAATGATTGAAAGTGATTTCCAAACTTGCTGTCAAGAGAAATTTATGAGGCGGAATAACTTCTGGGACAAAGGGTTGCCATAATGCTCCAAGGCAACTCTTATTGGGCGGGAAGAAAGTCAAGGTGCTGTACAGAGATTTTTAGGCACCAAGAAACTGAAATTGACTGTTGTACAGTTGTACAGAAGGGCTTATGTTAGTTGATTGCTTAGAAGTACTTCTTCCACCAGTAAACCTAACCACCCACAAAGTGGCGCCCCACCAACTAAAGAAAACAAAATTATCAAATTATTGAACAACCGAGAACAATTCACTTACGATACTTGGTTGACATTGATAAAAAAACATTTAACGAATTATGAGTTCAATACATCATATTTAGCCGAAAGACGGATATTCCTTGCTCATTGACGATCACTTACTTACAAGCTTCGTGTGCGGCTAATAATTTTCATTTCCCATTCATGGAAAACCCTTTTTGCTTTGCCTAGCCCTATCCCCTTCTACGGATATTTTAGTCATAGGTTGGTCGGAAGGTCACACTGACCTGCAGAGTACAGTGCCTTTTAAATACTGTGCAAAAAAGTATGATTACCCAGACTCTTGGACTATGATTTTATTATCATTCAGTGCAACAGTATAACAATAATTAATGCTAGGATTTAATAGATGTAATGCCGTTCCAGATGTTGATCCTTGTGATGTTAAATTTAATTGCATTGGAAGTTCTCAACAGGAAGAGCAATTTTCTCTTGCAGGCTCAGCAACAGTTAATGGAGAGGTTCCCCCTACTGAGTATCCATCTGCTTCAAAGGTCATTCAACTGGATGGTGTGGAATGGGTTGAGCATTTTGTTAGAGAAATGATGAGTGCTTCCAACATTGATGATGCCAGAGCCCGTGCTTCTAGAGCATTAGAGGTTTTGGAGAAGTCCATCTGTGCACGTGCTAGTGCTGAGGCTGCCCAAAGCTTTCACGAGGTTGGTTACTGTCGAAGGCCATTCTATATTACCTGTTTTTGTTGGTTTATAGTTGAAATTGGTGCCAGAGGGGGTTTGGCTGTGATAAATGACTTATTAAGGTTTTATTGATGTTGCTTGCCTTGTTATAGGAAAATAAGATACTAAAGGAACAAGTGGAAGCACTTATTCAGGAAAATATTGTTCTCAAGAGAGCTGTGGCTATTCAGCATGAACGTCAGAAGGAGTATGAAGATCGGAGCCAGGAGTTGCAGCACCTAAAGCAGTTAGTGTCCCAGTACCAGGAGCAGTTGAGAACACTAGAGGTCAGGCTCACAGACACATACTACCACAGTTATATTGAATGTATCATTGAACCTTCTCATTAAATGGTTGAAAAACATATCTCATGCTTCTTTTCATGCCTATGGGAGTCTAACTTGTAACTTTTGTTTGATTGTATGATG
Source organism: Pistacia vera (assembly GCF_008641045.1). Lineage (NCBI taxonomy): Eukaryota > Viridiplantae > Streptophyta > Magnoliopsida > Sapindales > Anacardiaceae > Pistacia > Pistacia vera. The sequence continues at coordinate 30,149 of NW_022196280.1, read as the reverse complement.
CCCTACCAGGTGAACAACTATGCATTGACAATGCACCTGAAGCAAGCGGAGCAGAGCAACTCTATCCCAGGGCGTTTCCACCCGGATGTTTTCTAATAATTGTTTAAAATATTGAGTTGGCTCTGTGGATAGAATATAAAAAAAATGCACCTTTTGAGCACAACAGGAAAGTGGTAGCAGTGTGATATGCAGGGTGTTGAATTTTGAATCCTGTTGTCATTTAGTGCATTTTTCATAAAGGGATTACATGTCCTAAGAGATGGATTTATCAAAAGCCTATCAAGAAGATTGTTAAGTTCTTGTTTTTGTTGTTGCTGTAATTGATTTGAAGTGGATACGATATTCATAGACTTTCTATTAGTAGTTATCTGTAGCACTGATATGATACAAAAGCATTGGTGGTGGATGACTAATTGAAGAAGTAAAAATTATAAATATATAATAAGCTCTTGGACAGCATGTTATCACTAAATTAGTGAAAGTGAATCTTGGTGGCATGATTTCGCATTATCTGTAGATAACATAGAAATTGCGATGTGTCCGAAACGTATCTAAAATGTTTATGATAAAATAAAGTAGTAAATGATGGGTCAATTAGTGTTTGGGATATGAAGATTGAATTGGAAGTTGGAACCCGTTGTTTGAAGTTAAAAACAAGAAACAAAATGAGAGGATTCCAGCTTTAAGTCTTCTACCTCCAGTATTGGGAATTGATTATGTTACTGCTTGGGTTGAGGTCCCATCGGTCAGCGTTTGCTACTTCTCTGGTGGGTTCCACGCCTTGTTTGCACAATCAGCAAAAGAAAAACCCTATCATTGGTCTGTGTGGCTGGCAATTTTAGATTTCCTTGCAACACAGGCAAGGTTTTCTTTCAGGTTGCTTTCATCATACACCTTTCTCTGCCTTGGAATACTTTTGGACAGCATAATTAACTCCCCCTGCTTTGCAGAATATTGAATTCCTTTGGAAATTGAAGAAAAGCTGATTTTACTGGGACACCACAACTAATTTGATTCCCCCTTTCTGCAAAATGTTTAAGTGTGGATTGATAACAGAAGATACAATTACCCTTACATATTTGTGGTCTTACTAGCAAACTAATTGAGACTGATATATTACTAACAAATGTGTACCTTAAAAGCAAGGTCTTTACATGGCATACATCAAAGTTCTAATTATATGTACCTACTGGCATCAATATCAAGCTTGAAGATCAAAAATCTATCCGCTTGATTAAAAATATTACACAATCCTATGCTCCTGCATTCATCCATGGTTGAACTCCAGGAAAAACGAAAGAAAAATTTATAAAATATATCAAACATTTTGAAACCCTGAGCCTTTACATATGTACTGCACGATACATGTGAGGTTGAAGCCAAACATTTTTAAGAAGAAGGTTAAAAACACTTTTATTGTTGTATCTGAATTTTGTTTCTCCTCTTTCATGTAACAGAAACTCCAAATTACCTCCGGCTAGTAAGGTTGGACTTAGACTCCATTGAGAATCAGAAGGCTGCAACAAGCTTTCCTCCAGGCTTCATCATCCTCCGGAACTCATCGAAATTAACCATACCATCTCCATCACTATCAACCCTCCTGATCATCTCTTTGCAATTCTCAATCTTCTTCCCTTCTTTTAAACCTAACGAAGACAAAACAAAACCCAACTCCTCCACTGAAATTAACCCATCTTTATCTTTATCAAACACATCAAAAGCCTCCTTTAAATCCTCCTCTTGATCAAAAACTTCTTCGATCTTCCCTGAAGCTCCATGATCTTGATGCCCAATCATAGCCTCGTACAACATGCAGAACTCATCAAAGTCAATCAACCCATCTCCATTAGCATCAACTTTCACTACCATTTCTTCTACTTCCTTCTCTGTAACCAAGATACTCAGATTCTTCAACGACTCTCGAAGCTCTTGCTTTGTTATAAACTCATCACCGTTCTTGTCAAAGGTGGCAAATACCCTTTTCAGCTCAACTTTCTTATATCCACTACTACTCTTCCTTTCTTTGGGAGATTCCGAAACTTGTCGAGCACTAGCAGCGGCAACAGTGGTGTTTGTTTTTGGACAAGTTTTAGTGAAGAAAGAGTTGATCCATGCATGGACCTTGTTGGTTGGAAAACGAAAGAAAATATGAAAAAGGCTAGCAATAAAAAGAAGAAGAAAAAACAAAACGGAAATGATCTCCATATCTTCTTGTAAGATGAACAGAAGATAACGAAGAGAAGATAAGTGTTAGATGAGGGTTTCAATTTGTTGAGAAAAAAGAGGTGGTGTTGATGTTTCAATGTAGAAGATACGCGGTGTTGTTGATCCCACAAACCGCGTGAACAGTAAAAATCTGGAAAAGAAGGGTGCCACATCCCACATGAAGGTGTCTTGACATAAAGTATTTATATAATTTAAAATATTTATATGGTTGGAAGTACATGTTTTAGGTGAAGATTAATGAATTGAGTTAGTGATGGCGAAGATAATTACGTCCTATCTAATTGTAATTACAGTAACTTCAAGGTAAATAAGTCAAAATAACTAATTAATGAGGTATGTATATATATAGTTTTTTTTTTTTAACTAGGGTGTTTAGGTCACGTGTAAATTAACTAATCCCTTCTAACATTAACAATCGAGGTAAATCAAATTTAAAATATTTTGAGTAAAGCCGTAAAAATCTCTATTCAATCACTTGAACACTGAAGGGTGATTTATATATATAGTTTTTCATACTACCAAAAACTTAGTGACATATGTGTACCTAAGTAAAAACTTATTTATATGTGCTTTTTATCTGGAAGTAGTTTTTATGACTTTATTGTGTGGTGTGGACTTGAGTGAGAAGGAAATGTAAGGCATGGGAGCTAAGTATCCACATATCCATTGAGATTAAAAGTTATACCGTGTAGTGGACTATCGAATTTTCCTTTGAAAAGCGATAGCACTTTGTTTTCTTCTTATCTTTCCTTTCTTAGATGGGAATCTCCATTAATGCAATATACAATCACGATTTATAATAGGGGAAAAATTAAATATCACCCTAGTTTTATTCAAAACCATCAGCTGTATGGAACTTGTTAACATTTTAATTAAACTACCCGTAACAGAGTCCGAAAATGCATCATCGATACCCCCAAATACTAAATCCATTCAACTTCTTAAGTATTTGAGGGGCAAGACTATCATTTAACGCTTGGACGTAAACAAAACCCACCATAATTATGTCAAATTCTTAACTATCACTTTCTCTTAATTTAAGGGGTGTTTGTCTGAGCTTATGAAAATTAGCTTATAAGCAAAAAGTGCTTATAAGCTAATTTTAGTTTATAAGCATTTGAAATTTTAAGCAATTACGTGTTTGGTTAAAGTACTTATAAGTGATTGATAAGTAGTTGACGTGTTTGGTAAAATGTGACTTATAAGTACATTTTATTATAAAATGACTAAAAATGGTACTACATTAAACAAGGGTATATTATGAAATTTTAAAATTAAACAAGGATAATGTGGTAATATACTTGGTCAAACTAGCTTATAAGCAAAAGAAAAAAAAAAAAAAGGTACCTCCCCTCCAACTTATTTTTTTTTGACTTATAAGTTCAAAAAAGTTATAAACAAACAGGTCAGCTTAATTTTAGAGCTTATAAGCTAATTTGGCAAGCTTATAAGCTTAGACAAATACCCTCTAAGCCTCATAAAATTTGAGTCGAACCCATAAATTTAAGTTTCTCTCACTATTACCCCTATCCCCACCTTCTCTGCCTCAATAACCCATCTCCTCCGTCAACACAAGCACAAACACCCAAGTGCTCCAACAAGAAATGCACACACATCCACCAAAACAGTTAATAAATATATTAATAAAAAAAAAATGTAAAAGCAAGGTCAAAAGTAACGACCTTGCATGACGACGATTATAACGGCCTCGCTTGAGGTCAAGGTGGTGACATAAAGCAAGGTCGTCGCAACCTCGCAAGGTGGAGGTATGAAGCAAGATCATAACAGCCTCCAAGGCGACCAAAAGCAATTTTCTGAAAACTGGATCGAGCCTTGACCCGGTCAAGGTCCCAATTCACAGTTTGACCGGTCTAGCCGGTTAAACCACTATTTTCGGTGGTCCAAAAAATTTAAATTTTTACAAACACACCCCTAAAAACCACTTGGCAGTCCTTGCAGGTTTAAAATATAACAAATACACCCTTGTGACCTATTTGGGTTTTGACATTTCTGGCCAAATTCCAAAGGATTCTGGCTACCAAAATTCAATCTGACACCACCACCTGAACCACCGTCCTCCACTCTACAAAACTCCTCTAACCTTGGAACTTGGTATCCCTCCATTCGCTAGTCGTGACTCGCGAACACCACCATGATTGGGTTGATTTTTTCGACCAAATTCTGGTTTATTCTGGCCTCCAAAATTCAATCAAACACCACCACCTAAACCACTGGCCTCCATTCTACAAAACCCCTCTAATCCCGACACTTGGTAGCCCCCCGTTCGCAGTCGTGACTCCCATATTGGGTTGAATTTTTCGGTCAAATTCTGGCTTATTTTTGTATCGAAAATTCAATCTAACACTACCCCTTGAATCACCGGCCTCCACTCTACAAAAGCCCTCTAACTCCATCACTTGGTAGCCCCTCGTTCACCGACGATCAAACTAGGGATTTGAATGAATAGTGAAATTGAAATCTTGGATCGGAAAAAAGACCAGTCGGACTGGTCCAGTTTGGTTTTCAAAACATTGACCAAAAGTGAGGTCCTTGTGGCCTTAGGGATGGCCTCAAGCAAGGTTGTTGCTACCTTGAGCCTCAACCTTACAAAACTACCACTGCCACCTCTTAAAATGGGGAAAGTGGAGGTTAAGGGTGGATGTAGGTATGCTTGTGGGGAGGATGGGTTTGGGTCACAATTAGGGTTTTTGGTAATTTCCATTAGGAATTTAAGTGTTTTGGTAGTTTTCGTTATTAAAAATGGGTTTATACTGTTTTTCAACTTTAGTTTAAGGGTAATATAGTCATTTCTCATACAAACTCTAACAAGAGTTGGATGGAGTTAGCATTTGCAAGTGCTAATGATGAATTTTTTTAATAGTGCTAGGGGTAGCTATGTTATCAAAGAAAATTGTAGAAACCTCAAGATTACATAGCTTACTCACCTTATAGATTATAGAGAAAAGATGCAAGGATTCGTTGAATCAAGTAGCAAAAAAAAACAAAAACAAAAAAAAAAAAAATCGACGAAAACCCTAAATCCAAGATCATAGATTGATACATATGATTCAATTATAATTAAAATAAAGGATTATTGTATAACTTCTTTTGATGGCTCCTTCAATTAACTCTGATTTGATTTCGCAACTCGATTCAAGCGTAAAATCGCACACACGATATCCACACAAAAGCAAGAACACTGAAAGAATAAAATATTTTTGCTTCAAGGAATAAAATTGGGGCTCAAATTTTGAGGGAGAATTTTTCAATCCCCTTCACAAGAATCGGCTAGGGCTAAAAAAAACTCATTAACCCTTATTTTTAATTATGCTTATATAGCATAATTAAAACTATGTTCCACCCTAGAATTAGAATAACCCTATTCCTATGTAGAATAGTATAATATATCAATTTTATTGTTATCATTAATATTACTATTAATTCTAATAAACAAAATTATAATTTCGCTAAATTAATTCTAATGCCAAAATTGAACACAGGCTACAACCTCAGCAAATTTAATTGCACAATAAAATTACCAAAATACCATCCATCTAAAAAGATGAAAATGCGCCCCAAAGTATTATTTATCTTAAATTGTCTTCTTAGTGTGTGACCCGTAGCCTCCCTATCATGTTGATGATGAATGGAATCATAAGTAAGCATCAACTAATTAGCTCTCCATACACAAACCAAGATTGGCCTCTAAGAAGGCATCATGGTTACCCAACAGATAGAGATTCAATGAATTACTACATGTCAACGGTATGGTTACTATGCAATCTAATCCCTTCATCAATTGTTATCTCATCAAGATTGAAGTATATAAATAGTGTCAACTTTAAATATATTTCCTTGATATGTTGGCATTCAGTTATTCGGCTAACGACCAAACAAAATTGGATTTGAGCAAAAACTCAATTCCACTATGGTCACATATTTACAGTTGTTGCCATTTACCGAATAGCTCACTGAGATAACTACTCATGTGCCCAGGAGTGACAAATCATTTGTCAATCCACCATAGCCATAATATACTTCTCAATGTAGCCAACCACCACCGTATTGATAATCTTGAAAAGGACTATGTTAGACTAGTGTCAAACTGTACCAATATTTACACAAGGCGCTCTGGTGATCTTAAGTCTAAGGATCACATGCACCAACATCCATTAGAGGATATGTTCCTTAGACACTAGGGTTACCATCCATATGGAATCCTTTAGAGAGTCAATCCAGTGAAATTACATACAATAAGCACCAACGCTATGATAGCCTTACCGTATTATCATGCCCTTAGTTAAAATAATACTGAGGTTACGGATGTTTCTAGAATGGCCACCACATATGATCATAGGGTCCTCACAATCAAGTTTTAAAACACTTGATTTCCTCATCACGGTTCTATCATCCTAAGGACATATATCAATACATAAAATAATATAAATAACATGATATAGTAAAATGTGTCTTTATTGATAATTAACATGATATTACAAAGAGTCAAATATACAAATAAGATTGTCTCTAGGGCACCTATAAAAAAAAAAAAAATATGAAACCCTTGACTCGATTGCACCCAATTTCTCTAAGAAAACCATTTCAAACTCTTCTTGAAACCTAAAAGTTATGACATGATTTTTCTTTTGACCTAATAGGAAAAAAAATTCTTTGTTTCTACTTTAGATTATAAAAAGTTATTAGGATGTTATCATGTAGATCATGCTCCTCAACACATTTGTGGCCAAAACAATAATCATTAGCATGTTAATATGCAGACTGTGCTCCTCAACAAGTGCTTCAAGATTTGTAAAACCCTATATGGTAAATATTCCTAGAGGGGGGTGAATAGGAATAATTAAACTTAATTGCATAATTAAAATTTAGTACAAATGTAAGAAAAATGTAAACAACATAAGTGCAGGAAAAGTAAAAAAGTAGGGAAGCGAGATGCTCAGAGAGTTTATTGTGGTTCAGAGTTGTGATCAAGAGCCTCCTACGTCTACTTCCTCAAGGCAACGTCCTCAAGGTTCCACTAGACTTGGATATCGCCAATATAGAGTAGTTTTACAGGATTTCGCTACTAATTTTGCAGAATCTCGCCAACTACACTATTTTTACGGGATTGCGCCAAATGAGGATGAATGAAAATGTTTGTGGGTTTTTGCCTCTCAACTAGGCTAATAGACAATTTTTTTACAAATGAACTCTCTAAAAAATATTGAATGAGGATCTAAGAGAGTAAATGATGAAAGAATATATAATTTAAGCTCAAAAAGTGATTTTGATCTTGCAAAAATGTATGGCTTGTTTTTTGTACTTGTTCTATTTTTTTTTTTTTCTCCTCTTCAAACTTTTTTGATATACCTTAAATTGGTTTAGAGTCTGATAGAGCCATTGGGGAAGGCTTCGAATTTCAACTTTTGTTGCAAAATACATAGAAACGGATGTTCCTGACGCCAACAATCATAAAATTTGAATTCTACATCTGGTAATAGGCGTTCCATTCTTGAGGATAGTCTTTCATTGCCTAGGAATGAGCGTTCTTTCTCCTTGAAAGTGTGTTCTGTCCTTAATCACCAAATTGTGCAATTTTTTCAGAATGTGTAACGGGCAGTGGAACGGTGTCATTACTCTTGGCAACAACTTGAGGACTTAAGGTACGGTCATTCCTTCTCTTGGAACGGCGCAAAATGATGAACAACCAGAAGAACAAGATCATTTAGTATGGAATGGCTTACCTGGAGTTTTGCTCATATTGGACAGAATGTGTAACAACTTAAGGAACAAGGTTGTTCCATAAGGAACGATTTGCCTAGAGTTGGGAATGAGCATTCCTCTTTTATGAACGGGCGTTCCAAGCTTAATTTTTGCATTTTCATTTTTCATCATGACTTATGTCACGCCTTAGAATTTTGTTAGTTCGTATACAATTATTTTGCTAGTTTTGACACATTAAAACACACAAAGGTCTAACAATCTCCCCCTTTTTTATTGATGACAAAACAAAGCAAAATTTGTATTGAACTCAATTTGAAATTCAAAATCAATATGAAAATGCAAAACTCCCCTTAACAATGAGCATATAATGTCTCCCCCTTTTACAAACTTATAATGCACAAATAGCTTCCTTTTCACAAGCATTTCTCCCCTTTTCACAAGTATAATATGGAAAAATTTTACAAACACCTAATCATATTTCTCATTCCAAATTCTCTATGAAAGCTTGCAGAGAAAGAAATGAAATCACCCTTACTAGGACAGTGTGCCCTCCCTACACGAAGATTGCTTCGCCAATAAGAATGCGACTTTAGTGTCTTTCCATGTGTTTGCCTACATGGGGGTTGCTTCATCCACCTAGGCAAAAATGCGGCGCCTCGTGTCCAAGTGCATGTGAATTACTTCACATCCAAGGTTACCTCCAAAATACTATAAATAGGGAGTTCTCATTCCAAATAGGGGGATATGAAAATCTTCTTATTATGAGAGATATTCTTGTTCTATAACCTCATCAATAAAATAACAGTGGAAGTGAGAATTGCTTATTGCTTCCGAACCACTTTAAAAATCTCTCTTATCTATTTCTCTATTTTCTTTACACACTTACTGCTTTATACCTCATTTTTTTACACACAAACCCCACTAAATCATTGGTTCAACATCATATTTGCTATTTCATGGGTTTGCATAGATCCTTTGCGCAAATTTTCCCAAGGCTTGCGTACATCCTGTTGGTGCACATTGCATACACATTATATATTCATCACATTTTGTATCATTTCTCCCCCTTTCTCACAACTTATTTCTTATTATTTCTCCCCCTTTTTGTCATTTAGCAAAAATGGGACTTCAATTCGACATATACGATCCATCAAATCCATTAAATGATGAAAAGAAACATAAAGCAACATAAAATTGGCTCTCATCTCACAAGTCATAAACACAATTTAGAATGTATAATCTAGAAGCACATTTCATTTATGACAAATGCATTAAACGTATAGTGTAGACAATATAAGCCAATGTACCCTCAATGTGCAAAGAGTTTCTAAAAAAAAAAAAAAACTAAAAAAACTAAAAAAAAAAAAAAAATGAGACCAAGACTCTGAAAACTAAAACTAAAAGACATAAACACTAAGACTCATGTGGAGGTGGAGGTTGATGTGATGAAGAGGTTGTAAAACACATAAATTGATCTCAGAGGTTGTTGAGGCAATCATCAAATTGTTGGAACCTCTCTTGAACGTGTGTAGAGAGGAAGTTGATGTTAGTGATAGTTTGCTCAAGTTTGGTAGAAACTGAGCTTAGTTGTTCTAAGATTTGTTGCATCAGATTAGGAGTTCCTTTCTTCATATTGGGATGGTCTAGCTACTGATCTAACTCTCTTTCCTCTTCCCATAGAGGGTTCAAGTACATCTTGTCTTATGGATTCATCTTCTTAAGCTGGTGCTTCTTGTTTTTCCTTTACTGGAATCATTTCCCATTATCCTTGCCTAGTTTTTCTGATCATGCTCATCTTGTGTAGAGAAGTGGCATTCAATAAGTTCTGGTCATTAAATCTTATCCTCCCAGGTTTATCATCTTCAGTGAACTCAAAGTTTAACCTATGGCAAAAATAAGTGACAAGCATACCAAAGGAAATATCTCTTTCCCATGCCTTATTTCTCCTAATTTCGTAATTAACAGAGTGGTTGTATCTACCTGTTTTCCATTCAATGCGACTTATATTAAAATCAAGTCTTGGTTTATGGCAATAAGCTTAGATGGTTATGAGAACTTGGTTTGCGAATTTTTTAATAGTCTAGAAGTATTTGACAAGGGTAGATGATGTGTGTTCATTCACATGCATATGTAGCAAGTGCACTAGTCGCAAAAATTAATATAATGATGAAGTAGAGTATCGTTCCCACGAGGATTGCTAGCTAATTATGTGTTTCCTAATTCTATTACTAATTGAAGAACACAAAAATGTTTAGATTCGCGGGAGAAAGTAAAGCTAAAATTAAAGTACAATATTAAACAACTAAAATTAAAACTAAACTAATCAACACAAATTCAATTCAAGGCAAGAGAGGTTAGGGTTTCGACTTCACTAGGATACTCTAATTTAATCTACAATTTCTATTGTTTTCAAATTCACATGCAAGGATTATAAATCGAACTCCCTAAGTTGTAGAATATACCTTCTCAGGCTATATTCTCTTACTTATCTCTATTAAGCTTTCGCACCCAACAAAATGAGAATTAATAGTTCAAATTCTATTAAGCTAAGTGAAATCTTATAAAGATTTCATAGATCGCCAAACCTATCTCTAGCATTCGCTTAATCTACAATGTTTACCCTAAGAAGCTAACACATGAATCACTTCTCAGTCTCATCATGCTCAACATTCAATTGAATAAAAAACTCAACATCCAATTGCATTAAGTACAAGAATAAACACATAATCCAAGCCGCAAAACTCAAAAACAACACAAATTTATAGACTAAACCATTGTAATCCAAGTTACATCAAAACCCTAACTCAAAAGTGAGTTAGTTCATGCTCAAAATAAAGAAAAACATTACATAAACTATAAATATAGAATTCAACATGTTAGAAATTGAAAGAGAAATAGAATCTTCCCTAATTTGGAGACCCAAACTCTTCAAATCTCTTTTTCCTCCTCCCTTTGCCTAAATGTCGACCTCCTCATTAAAATGGGCTAAGTTTTCTTTTTATAATGCCCACTAACCCTAGGAATCAAGACTAAAACGAGAAAACGCACCGTTTTTTAAAAAAACAAAATTTTTCGGAATTCGTAGCAACGAATTTGATTTTCGCCGTGATATTATGACGAACTGCAAAAACACATGTAAACCCAAGAGTTTCATACCTCGGTGAAAATGCTTTTTGCCACAGCGAAACTCTGTCTTCATTTTGTTGAATTTACAGAACTGCCCTTACATGCTTCAATGCTTGAATATTCGATTTTCTCTTTCCTTCTCGTTACGCTGAGCTTCAAGGGTGCTTCCAATCAACCTCCGAACATCTCTGAACTCTGAAAACTCTTGAATTTGAATCGATTGACCCCGTTTTTGCTTCATTTCGATCCAAAAATGCGTTTTAGACCCGAAACATGAAATGAACAAATTAAGTAGCAATTTAGGCCTAAATCCAAAGGGAAGTATCCAAAAATCCTACCAAATAAACAAGAAAAACAGTATAATCCATGGATTATTAGTAGAGATGAGCTACCTCTATATGCTATGCAATTTAGGCTGAAGAATATTGAGCATGTTGTAACTCCGGATGAATTAACTCAATGATTGCATTGTGATAGTGAAGGTGTGTTTAATCTACCAATAATTGGAGTTCTACCAAGGCTTGGACCACTGCTTCAGGTAAAGGAAGAGATAGTCCCTATTTGTCAAAGTCTACCAAGCTAAAAATCCATCCATGAGGATTTTTCATACATTTGTCACCTATACCTTGAGTGCTAGAAGAAGAACCAATGCTCAAGTGACAAAATGGGATGTGATGTTGTTGGAAGCTATTGTGAAGAAAGTTAAGATAAACACAACCTCTTTACTGATTAAAAGACTTGACTAAATAATAAAAGATCCTAAGGAGATTCAATTTGGAATGTTTATCACATTCATCTGCAACAAGCTCAACTTGGAATTCACTAAACAAGATTAACTCCGAAAAGTCGAGTTCAATAATACTCATCACATGGATGGGTCTATGTTGCAGAAAATGGGAATGGTGAAGTAGAAAAGAAACAGGGATTGGAAAATGGTGTCTACTGAAGTAAAGGGGAAGTAAGAGGCAGAAACTGAATCCTCAGATGAGGAAAGGACAAGGAAAAGTCAAAGGATTGAAGTTGGACCAAGTTCAAGAGGCTCATCTCAAGTTGATGAGATTTTTTAGAAGAATAATCACTTTGAAGTTAAGTTTGAGCTTCTAAGCATTCAGCTATTTGAGGTTACTGAGGAGCTTCGATGCCTTAGATACTCTATGCCACCTCCAAAACCATCCAACTTAGTGTCCTAATTTTTCTCATGCCGTACTTTTGACTCTAATATTTTTGTCTTTTTTTTTTTTTTTTTTTTTTGTGCACATAAGGAACATTTGTGTCCTTTGGGCACTTGAACTTGTCTGTTTTTTTTATTTGTCTTATCCAATATATATATATATATATAATATATATATATATTGTATTTTTCTTTTCATCATACTTATTGGTTGATATTGATGATGATGATTATGCCTTATTTGTTTGATGACAAAAAGAGGGAAAAGAGTGAGAAAATTTGAGTTGATGTAGAAATAAGAAGAATTGATGTGGGGAGAGAATTGAGTTGTGCTTATATTGTGATAGCTTGTTGTGTGGGGGTTTTTGCTCATTTCTTTGGCTTGAAATTGGTTAACAAAGATGCTTTTTTCAGGGGATTTTTGCTTTTGTTTTGCTTTTTGCCTATAAGATATGTTTTTAATGTAAAACTAATTTTTGGTTAGTTTTGTCATCAATCAAAAGGAGGAGATTGTTGAGCCCTCATGTGTTTTGATGTGCCAAAACTAATCAAAGATTGATTGAAATCTAACAAAAATGCAAAGGTGTGACTTAAGTCATTCCCCAAACAAAAATGTAGATTTCTTCATCGAACGCCCTCCCTACTCTATTTAATTTCCCATAAAGCCATTCAACATAGAACGACATGTTCCTCATGCCGTTCAAGGTTCTACCAAATTCATGCCAAGTGCTGCTAAGCCGATCCAAATGGAATCACCAAATCGAGCACCCCGTTCCAAGCATATTTGAACATGTAGCAATGAAGACACATTTGGAGAAAAGAACATCAGAATGACGACGTCCATCATCGTTTCATATGAATGACATCATTCCATTCATTTTCATGCTTCTGGAATCTTGACAAATCTGCGTCACAAAAGGAACGCCCGTTCCAGTGGTGAATGCCCATTCCAGTCAAAGTCTAGATTTTCTACTTCGAAGTTTCGAACTCAATCAAGTTTTAGAATTCAGTGTCAGACCCAAACAACCTCGACGAACGCCCGTCCTAGAATTCACCAAAGATTGCTCCATAAGAACACATCCTTCCGAAACCGTTCATGCTTTTGGAAGTATCTGGACTTTGAAGACCTAAAGACGAATGATCGTTCCAAACAAGGGACGCCCATTCGTGATAGGGAAACATCACATTCATAAAAGGAATGACCATTCTAATGCCTCGAATTCACAAAAAAGTGTTTTTTGGTGTCAAGAACGGTTCGCAATGGTGGAACGTTCGTTCCTCTGAATTCTGTAGCTTTGCAAAAGTGCATTAAATGCAATAACAACTCTATTTTCAAAGGTTGGTGAGTATAAATTCGAGATTTATTGCACCCCAAAAAAAAAAAAAAGGCAGGAGAGATAGAAGTGACTAACACAATAAACATTCTTACTAACACCTAGAGCTCAAAATCCAAATCAACGACTCTCATTTGTACTCATTCTTGAAAATCTTTAGAAAGCACCTTGAAACTTATATTGTTTGTATAGCCTAGCTTAGAGGCAACCACTCACAAACACTTTTTATCAATCTTGTGGGTGAATCCTATAAAACAAAGGCAAGATCCTGTCAAACATTGTAGAGGCAATCATGTCAAACTAGTTAAAGGCGAAATCTGATTCTAGTGGAACTTCAAGGAGGTTACCTTGAAAAAGTGGATGTTGGGGCTTGTGGATATAGCTCCAAACTATTATAAATCTCTAAGCATTTCTCTTCTCTTATTCATGTTGATTAGTGTCCATAGCATTTGGTAGTTGGAGATTTAATTATTCCGCATTAATTTTGTAACCTCATATTCACACCACCACCCCCCCAAAAAAAATATGTCTAAAATGCATAAGAATCTATTGTTGTCTCTCATGTTGATTAAGTGTCCATAGCATTTGGGTAGTTGGAGATTTAATTTTTCCGCATTATTTTTTAACCTCATATTCACCCCCTCCCCCTATAATAAATAATATGTCTTAAATGCATAAGACATCTATTGTTGTCCTCATGTTGATTAAGTGTTTAATATTCCGCATTAAGTGTTGTCTCTCATCTGCATCTTGTTCAGAGCTAGAAAAGAAATCTCATGGAGAGGAAAAAAAGAGAGAAGCAAACACAAGCACTAGCTGGAGACATTTTCAGGAATTTACAGGAGCTAACCAAGAGATGTGATGTTTTACTATCCAATTATAGAGGCCTGAATAGTTGGGGAGATGGCTTTTATGTTATGTATTGTTATTTATTGACCTCTACATTGCCTTGAATAGATACTAACTAAACTTTTGATTGTTAAATTTAGTATGATCTCCAATTGTTGAGCTAGAAAAACTCATTGGAGGTTGTTGTGGATTTTGTTTTTCCGGGTTGCTTGATGTAGTGTTATATGGTGATGATTTTTGGCTAAGATCAGTATGTTGGCTAGTGATGGTTGGATTGGGTAATAGTGATGATGTGATCGCGTGGGAATGGGGTTTGGAGTGAGCTGATGACCTATTAGGTGGGAGGAGGGCATTAACGTCACTCAACACTATTATTTTAAAACTAACGAAAAGCTAACCAATACTTGAGGGGTTAATAGATTCGACCAAACTATCCCTTGATAATATTTTTTTTTTAATACAATCATAATTTTCCGAATAATGATAAAGGAATAAAAAAAATCATAATAACATAAAGAACATGTAAAGAGAGAATATGATTTTAAGTAGAAAGAATTTATCCTATATTAAAGCCTTAATTTATTAAGTTGTATAAAATTTATGTTATTTATTTTAATCTAAAATTTCATTTAGATTGTTTATGGGCTTAATTATTGATTATTAAATTTTTATATGATATGCCTTATTTATAATCTGAAATTTCATTTAGATTTTTTTTAGGCTTACTTATTGAATTAGGTAAACTTGAATTATATAAATTATGTGCGGGCTAAGTTACTTGATACTATACCTGCGATTGGTCTTCCGAGTACTTTCAATATTATTCGAACTTTATCATCTTCATGATATCATAATCTTTATCCCATTAATTAGATGATAGCCACCTAGACATACACAGCCTAATGCGAATTACGATGGATTAAATACTATCAGATGTGTCACCCATAACTTGGACCCACTATTCTTTATTTGGGTTTTGTGTGTTATTTTGTAATTGGGTATTCTTTAAAGTTTGGTAAGAAATATTTGAAGGTTGACATCTCCATTTAACATATTTTTACTCTAAGAACCCAATGCCATTTTACTATCATCTTTGTTTTTAGTATCAGATTCTTTTTTTCTGCGTAGAATAATAGTCACCTATGAAAAAGAATGCACCTAAGATTCTCAAATTAGATACTACAAGAGTAAACTAAAGAAAAAGGACACGAATTTTACTTGTTTAGTGAACGGACAATTTTTAAAAGACATATATTAAAGGTGTCCTTTGAGTGATAATTAATCCAAATGAAACTTGTGTTTTTTTTTACTAGTTTCTAAAATATAATACCCAATTGTTGTTCATTCTTAAAGAAGCATCCACTGTCAGACAAGCCCAAAATGTGCAAAGGCCGTAATTGGCTTTAACTAGGCTTAGGCCAACCCAAACTAGGATTAAAACAGTTGGACTTAGAGGTGTTAAATTTGAAAAGAAAGTCATCTCACTTTGATAAGTTTGGTTGGTGATTGGATTGTCTTGAAGCTAGTCCACTTTTGAAGAATTTTGTATGAGAACAATATATAATAAATTTTCGATTTCTTTAACAACTGGAACATTAACATGGGAAACGAAGAGGTGCATCCCCGTGATTATTATCTATACCCACTACATCCAACGGCCCATCCATCCCCCACTTGTTTTTAATTTTTATAATGAGTTTTTGTGTACTAAACAGGCTGTTAAATGACCCCATGAAAAGGACCACAACGGATCCAAACAATTTTATCTTTCTCTATCAAACCCCGTCCCGTTCTACCTACACCTTTATTCCCTTTCACGATGGTCCCACCCTTTAACCTAACAGTCCGTGATGAATCAAATTTTATTTTTACCCCGTAAACCAAATCACTCAAACAAGTAAAACCTAATCAATCTCTCTAATTATCCTAATTTTCATTTCAAGCGAAATGGTCATTTCCTCTTTTTTCATTATCTTAAAATTTCTTTGTGCAAAATAATTAAAAAAGTCTTTGAGTAATAAAATAGATGCACATGCGTTTGTTTTATTGAAATCTCATAGATAATAAAATTAGAAACCATTTAATTTTTAATTTCAGTAAGGTGTATGTTTTATGAATTCTAGGGGTGGCAATGGTTTCCTTGCTCCACTTAGGATTTTGGTTCGCATTCCCCATCTCGTTCCAACAAATTGAGGATAGCGAATCCTCACATACATAAGGAGTATATTCCCCAACCCCATTCCATTCCCCATTTATTAAATTAAACTATATAAATAATCACATTAAAATTTAATATCATTATAATTATAAACATACAAATATAGTATTAGTGTTCTAAATAAATAATCATGACATATACTAAAAGTAAGAAGTTTAAACAATCCATAGCTGAATTGGCTTGGATCTTTTGTTGAACGGGTGGTGTGCCACTCAAGAATTCTGATCTTCAATATCGGAATTGATTCAACCCCCATAAAAAAAACAACACAAAACACTTCAAAAACAAATCCATCACTTCAATAATAATCTCCACTCTAATCATCAAAATCAACAAATTCGCAAAACCTTTAGGGAGGTGCAGACGGCAAATGTAAGCAAGGTTTGGTTCGGAGAAGCCGATGATGCATTTGGTGGTGTTAGGAAAGATTTCTGATGCAAGGAGCGGCTGAAATTTGGGTGGAAAGCCACGACAATCATGCAAACTCTAATGATGATTCCGGCGATCAGCGCAATTGTGATTCAGGGTGTTTGGGAGTTTTGAGAGGAGGGCCGGTGGAGAGAAAAGTGGGGTTAGAGTCGGTTTTTGATGTCAGATCATTGGAAAAGACTTGGAAGCGCGCGGACCAAAAGAGGGTGGTGGTCGGCGATGGTGGCTCAATGAGGTGGGGTGATAAGGGTTTTTACGAGTAGATTGAGAGGAGTAAGATGGTGGAGTCAAGAGGTTAAGACGATGCCAGAACATGCCAGATTGGGCGAGTGGCAAGAGGCAGTAGTCGCTCATCGGTGTTTGCGGAGTGATAAAAGCTATTTCTAATTCTATTGTTTTGAGGATAAAAAATTTTTTATTAATTTATTTGTTAAGGCCATATGATATAGGACCATTTGCACTTGTGTATTTATGAAACCAAGTAAACTTGTCATTTCTCCAAAAAAATTTGAGGAGTCCATACTAAAATAGTCTTTCATTAAAATAGTTTTTTATTGATCTAAGTGTAAATCTTAAGCATATTTATTATACTTATTATTGTATTTACCATATTTTGTGTACTAAGACTTAACATTAAATTAGATAATTTTGTATAAGTATCTAACCAAATATCTTTATCTTATACATTACAATATACCTAATGTGCCCTTACTTAATATTTATTGTGGACCAAGATTATTTACAGGATAAGCTCTTTAGACTTTAGTATGATAATATAATAATAATATAATAATTGATAAAAAAATATTTGGAACCAAGAATGAGATAAAAATAAAATGAAAATAACAGAAGGGTACGGTGGGGGAAAGCGTACGACGACAGAGACGATCAAGAGACAGACGGGTGGCTCGTGCACACACGTTACACATCATCACGGCTGATTTGGAGGATAGTTGATATGGGACCCCTCTATTTTCACTGTATAATGTGAAACAGAAACATGTAATCATTTTCCCTGCTCTGATTTATTTTGTCCTTTCTTTGTGCTGCCACACGCGTGGGTGGATCCACATCCCACTCACCACCGCCATCTTTCTATTTTTACCTCCTCCTGTTTTTTCTTTATTCCATATTATGATTTACAAAAATAACCCCTTTGTTATTTAATTTCCGTAGCCTAAAATCTTATTGAACTGAATGAAAATGTGTAGGTATTGTCAATTATTAGTCTGAGAGGAATGACCACTTAGCATGTATCTAATGCATATTTGACAAAACTCCTTTGCATTGACATACTGATTTTGACATCACATAATCTATATATAGTGACAAAATTCCAATAATTATTGTGTAAATTGAATCCAATTCAAGCTATATAATTATTGGGATATCAAAACTACTCTAGACAAATTTATTAAATATAAGTAGTATTTATGTATATCGTATGTACCTTAAACGAAGGGGTACACGTAGAGGAACCTGTCGGGTCGAATTTTCCTTCATACATGGATCTATGAGTCCGCCCGGTCAGGCCCATTATTGCAAAGAAATACTGCGTAAACAGAAGAAAAACAAAAAAAAAAGGTGTTTGTCGGGATGATAAAGTAATTGTGTCGGTATTAAAATAGGCCCAAGGGTAGTGGGCTGATACAGTGATAATTCAATGAAATGGGCACAAAATGTACGTAAGGGATAGTGACATGCATGTAGTCCAATCCACGTCAAAGAAGTGAAAGATGGACTGAATTGTTCTACTTTTTTTGGTTAGGATGTGACTCTAACTTTTGTCTTTCACTGCTCTTTCCAACTCTCCCCACTCTGCCACATCTCCCAACATACACTTTCTACCCTTGTTATATTTCTAGTGATTAAATAATTTAATTTAAGGCTTTATTTATTTGTTTTCTATAAGATTGTTTGGTATTAAAATCATTCGCTTTGTTAAGAAATATTAAAACACCCTTATATTTTATAAAATAAATATCACACCACCTCTAAAAATCACAAAAGAAGAAAAATTTAATAAAAATGTTTTTAATATTTTTAAACGAAATGAAGATCTGATAGGAAAAAGAGGAGAAATAACCCATAATTTAATAAGTAAGTAAGATGAGATTTCAATGATTTTAATAGAAAAGAAAATGTGATGTGAGCAACATAAGAATTGCCCTTATTGACAGTCACAGATGGGATTAAAATATAAATAGAGAGAGAGAGAGAGAGAGAGTAATAAATGTAAAATGATGAAAGAGTAGACAGAGGGGTTAGGTCAGGCAGCCACTTGCGTTGCGCCGTACAATACAAAGAAACAAGTGTGATGTAACAGGTGGGTGAGGTGGAGGTGACAGTAACGGGTATTGCTCCAATATATTAATTATTTATTATTATTAACCATGTCCCACTTCTCTCTGTGTTTCGGCTCCACTCGTCATCACCACATGCATTCATACAATTTTAATTAAATTTCATGCATTAATAATATAAGAATGAAATTTTATGATTTTTTATAAACAAATTTCTGTTAATAATTTTATCCTTTAAATTTTTATCAGAGTTAAAAAGATAGAGCCCCTTACGTTTTATATAATAACAAAATTCTTCTAAGATTTTTTGAAATAATAAAAATTCTCATGATCCATTACAAGTCACACTCTTATAAGTTGATAGATAATTACCAAATAACCCTTCAACTGTTTACTTTAATACCTATAATTTAATGACAATAGAATTAATATTATTTCACAAAACCTCAAAAGGATTTGTGTTATTTTATCACACAGTGGGGGATTAATAACCTTAGCTTAACATTTTTGGCTGGCCGACGATCTATGCAATGGTATCGTTTAGGGGCGGATCCAACCTCGAGCCTACCCTCAGATTTAAAAAAAAAAAAATTACTACATAGAGGCTTATAAAAATTTGTTATTAATATATATACCTAAGCCCACCGTCAATTTAAAAAAAAAAAATGAGAATTATTATACATATATTTAGACCAACAAAAAATTTACTATTAATATATATATTTCAAACCCACATCATATAAAAGTTTAAAACTCTTTCTACGGTTCCACCTGTTTTTTATGATTTTATCCTTAAAATTTTTTACTTTCTCATTCGCTCATTCCCTTTCTTATGCTATTCGTTCTTAAAACTTTTGAAGACTTAAATTATTGAAGCTTTCACTACTCAATATGCCACAATTAACTTTGTTTTCTTTTTTATCAATTTTACGTATGTATTACTCATTTCAATTTAGTTTGTTTAGGGTTGAATCATGCTTTTTTTTTTTTTTTTTTTTTGGAGATTTTTTATTCTAATTTGAGGGAAAACGACAGGGATCTTATGAGTTTATTTTGTGTTTTATGTCTAAGAATGAATCTGTTTTTCTAAATTAAAACATTAACTATATTTTAAGAGACGTTATTCTTCACCCTTCATCCATCACTTTTCTACATTTTAAACGTCACCATTCAACTATTCAAAATTATTAAAAAAAATTGAGTTACTATCTATCTTTATATGAAGAAAATTTCCCTTTTTTTTTTATTAATTCATATTAAAAGTCAACGCAACGTTGACTTAATTTAAGTTTTGGTTAACTTTAGCTTATGCTAGGTTTGATCAAAACCATAAAAATTTATATTATAATCTCTAGAAGTCAAAAAAAAAAAAAAAAAAAAAAAAAAAAAAAAAAAAAAAAAAAAAAAAAAGGTTTTGCTCAAGGTTTACTCAATACATTTACACAAAATTTTGTTTCTCATAGATTTATTCAAGTAGGAAAGTATTGTGTTATTGCATTATTTTCTCTCAAGTTCTTAATATTGTATTATTATTTTTTTGGCTTAAGGTTCGGTATTTTTAAGTTTTCACTAGTTGTTTGACAAACAATGACGGAGCTACGGAGGCCTCTCCTGGGCAAAAATCATGGATCTACCATTGGTATCGATGGTGTCAACCCACTGGCTGTCGACGTGTTGCCAGAGATGACGTTTGGCCAATTTTCACTTCATTCATAACATAAAGAAACATGTAAAGAGAGAATATGATTTTTAAGGTAGAAAGAATTATCTATATTAAGCCTTAATTTTTAAGTTTGTATAAAATTTATGTTATTTTTATAATCTAAAATTTCATTTAGATTGTTTATGGGCTTAATTATTGGATTATTAAATTTTATAGATATGCCTTATTTATAATCTGAAATTTCATTTTTTTTTTTAGGCTTACTTATTGAATTAGGTAAACTTGATTATAAAATTATTGCGGGGCTAAGTTACTGATACTATACTGCGATTGGTCTTCCAGGAGTAACTTAATATATTCGAACTTTATCATCTTACATGATATCATAATCTATCCATTAAATTAGATGATAGCCACCGACATACACAGCCTAATGCGAATTACGATGGATTAAATACCATCAGAGTGTCACCCAAACTTGGACCACTACTTCTTTTTGGGTTTTGTGTGTATTTTTGATGGGTATTCTTTAAAGTTTGAAGAAGAAGATACTTGAAGGTTGAAATCTCCATTAACATATTTTTAACTCTTAAGAACCCAATCCATGTTTATATCTTGTTTTTAGTATATATTCTTTTTTTTCTGCGTAGATAATAGTCACCTATTGAAAAAGAATGCACCTAAGATTCTCAAATTAGTATCTACAAGAGTAAATAAAGAAAAAGGACACGAATTTTACTTGTATTAGAACGGACAATTTTTAAAAGACATATATTAAAAGGTGTCTTTGAGTGATAATTAATCCAAATGAACTTGTGTTTTTTTTTTACTAGTTTTAAAATAATAATAACCCATGTTGTCATTCTAAAGAAGCATCCACTGTCAGCAAGCCCAAAATGTGCAAGGCCGTATGGGCTTTAACTAGGCTTAGGCCAACCCAAACTGGATTAAAAACAGTTGGACTTAGAGTGTTAAATTTGAAAAGAGAAGTATCTCACTTTGATAAAGTTTGGTTGGTGATTGGATTGTCTTGAAGTAAGTCCACTTTTGAAGAATTTTGTATGAGAACAATAATATAATAGAATTTTCGATTTCACAACTGGAACATTAACATGGGAAACGAAGGTGCATCCCGTGATTATTAATTCTATACCCACTAACATCCAACGGCCCATCCATCCCCCACTTGTTTTAATTATATAATGAGTTTTGTGTGACTAAACAGGCTGTTAAATGACCCCCTGAAAATGACCACAACGGATCCAAACAATTTTACTTTCTCTATCAAACCCCGTCCCGTTTACCTACACCTTATTCCCTTTCACGATGGTCCCACCCTTTAACCTAACAGTCCGTGATGAATCAAATTTTATTTTACCCCGTAAACCAAATCACTCAAACAAGTAAAACCTAATCAATCTCTCTAATTATCCTAATTTTCAATTTCAAGCGAAATGGTATTTCCTCTTTTTTTCATTATCTTAAAATTTCTTTGTCAAAATAAAAAAAGTCTTTGAGTATAAAAATGATGCACATGCGTTTGTTTTATTGAAGAACTTCATAGATAATAAAATTAGAACCAATTAAGTTAATTTCAGTGAGGTGTATGTTTATGATTCTAGGGGTGGCAATGGGTTCCTTGCTCACTTAGGATTTTGGTTCGCATCCCCATCGTCCTACATCTCCAACAATGAGGATAGCGAATCACTCACATCACTCAATACGGAGTATATTCCCAACCTTCCCTTCCCAATTATTAAATTAAAACATATAAATAATCACATTAAAATTTAATATCATTATAATTAAAAAACCATTACCACATATATGATTAGTGTTCTAAATAAAAAATCATGACATATACTAAAAAGTAAAGAGTTAAACAAGTCATAGCTGAATTGGCTTGGATCTTTGTTGAAAGGTGGTGTGCCAACTCAAGAAATCTGATCTTCAATATCGGAATTGATTCAACAACCCATAAAAACAAAACAACACAAAACACTTCAAAAACAAATCCAATCACTTAATAAAATATCCACTCTAATCATCAAAATCAACAAATTCGCAAAACCTTTAGGGAGGTGGGAGACGGCAAATGGTAAGCAAGGTTTTGGTTCGGAGAAGGATGATGCAGGTGGTGGTTAGGAAAGATTCTGAGCACAGGAGCGGCTGAATTTGGGTGGAAAGCCACGACAATCATGCAAAAACTCTCATGGATTGATTCGGCGATCCAGTGAGAGCCATTTGATTAGTGTCTGTTTGAGTTGGGAAGGATGTTGTGTTCGAGAGTGCAGCCGCACCAGTACGGCCTCTTATACACGAGGTACCCGGTGGTTGAAAGAGAGCAGTGGGCGAACGTTGGGGCGTGCTCCGATGATTGGGTGCGCCTGCAGTCGCTCCGTCACGAGGGCTCATAGATGGCGTGCTCAACAGGAGTGGGTCTTGCGAGCACCGCGTTACTCGGTGAGGGGGTGTGTGTGTAGGATAATGGGTTTACGAGTAGATTAGAGAGGGAGTAAGATGGTGGAGTTCAAGAGGTTACAGCCGATTGCCGAATGCGGGCCACTAATTCCTTTTCGTGTGGGCGGGACGGTTAGTGGGCTAAGAGGCAGAAGTCGTCGTCATACGGGGTTGGGGAGGTGACGCCTAGTTGCCAGGGCGGAGGTGTGATATAAAAGCTATTTTTATAATTCTCTATGGATTTGGATGTGATAAACGATGGTGAGTTGTCACCGGAAGTCTGTCATGTGCATTTAAGGAGCAAAAGTATATGCAAGAATGAAGGGCACCGAGTGGCAGATTTCGTGAGGGTGTAGTTTAATCGGATATACAGTAGAAACTTGTGTCATGTTTCCACAAAAACGAAGTTGAGGGTCACGTTCATATAGACGTTAGGTATAAGAATTGCCATAGTCTTTCATTAGTAAAACGTAGGTTGTTGTATTGGACCGTAAGTTGGGAAATCTGTCTATTGAATGACATATAATATACGTTATTATTATCTCACGTGTGCAACGGATATCCGACAGCATGTACAGGCTAGACCTAATGGCTATGCTGCTCCCGACAATTAGCGTACTGTAATTGCGGACCAAGATTTATAAGGGAAAGTTAAGCATCGGAGCTTAGGACTTTAGGTTATGGATTCACAGTAATATCAATCGATTACATGAAATGGAAGTACGAATTGGTAATTAAAACAAAAATTTGACCCACCGACGAATGAGCAAGAATAGAAATAAAGATATGACGCAAGGATGCAAAAATTAACAAGAATGGGTAACGGTGGCGTGGGGAAAAGCCGTAGCCGGACGGACGAAAGAGTGAACGATTCAGATCTGAGAGCAGCCGGTGGCATGGTCGTCGACTGCAACAAACGTTTAAGCCATCATCACGGTGTAGGAGTAGATTGAGGAGGATAGTTGATATTGAGAGGACGTGCCCTCATTTTTTCACGATTAATGTAGAGACAGACTAAATGTAATCATGGTTCCCATGCTGATATTTTGTCCTTTCGTGGTTGCCACACGCGTGGGTGGATCCACATCACACTCACCGACAGCCACCTTGTCTAGTTTTACTTCCCTGTTTTTCTTGTGATTCCCATTATGATTACAAAAAAATAACCCCTTTGTTATCGTTAATTTGCCGTAGCCTCTAAAATCTTATTGAACTGAATGAAAAGTAGTTAGGGTATTAGTCTATATAAAGTCTGAGAGGAAGCCCACTGAGCAGTATCTTAATGATCAGTATTTGGACGGAAAAACTCTTTGCATTGACATAGATTTTGATCACCTCACTTCTATATAGTGAAATCCAATTCCCATATAGGTAGTGGTAAATTGAATCCAATTCAAGCTTATACTATGTATGGGGATATCAAACCTACCATTAGGACAAAATTAGTTTAAATGGCCGTGGCGGGGTAGTTAGGTGGCGTAGTCATTCTAATATGTAGCTGGACCTTAAACGAAGGGGTAAGTAGAGGAACCTTGTCGGGTCGAATTTCCGAATTGTCTCTAGTCAATCCACGCAGAGGTAGTAAAATGATTTTATGTCATTTGATTACCCTTCCACACAGTCCCGCTGTCCTGCATATGACGAGTACGAAAATGAAACTAGGCAGTTGCAGGCGGCTAAACAGAAGAAGAAAGAAACCACAAAAAAAAAAGGTGTTTGTCGGGGATGTATAACATAATTGGTGTGTCGGTATTAAAAATAGGCACCCCCCCCAAGGGTTCATAGTGGGCGGATACGTAAGATAAGTAAGAAAATGGGCCACAAAATGTACGCGTACCGTTAGATAGGGATAGGAAATGCATTGTAGTCCAATCCACGTAAAAGAAGTCTGAAAATGTGTGACTTGGAAGTCTGTCTACTTTTTGGGTTGGATGGGAATCTAACTTTTGTCTGTCTAACGGCTCTTCCAAGCTCTCCCCACTCTATGCACAGAACCTCCCAACATACACTTTCTACCCTTTGTTGTATTTCTGTGATAATAAATTAATTTAAGGCGGTACTTTATTTGGTTTGTCTATAAGATTTGATTGGTATGAACAATCATTCGCTTGTTAAGAAAATATTAAAAAAGCACCTTTTATTTAGATAAAAATAATATAACACACACCTCTACAACTCACAAAAGCAAGAAAAATTTAATTAAAAAGGTTTTAATATGTTTTTAAACGAACGGAAGATTGAAGGAAAAAAGAGAGAAATAAACCAATAATTTGAATAGTAAGGTTTTAAGATGAGATTTCAGGAGTTTAAAAGAAAGAAAATGTGATTGTGAGAAACAAAAGACATTGCCCTTATTGACCAAGTAACCGATGGGATAAAATATAAATAGAGAGAGGAGAGAGAGAGGAGCTAATAACGTAAAAAAATGATTGAAAAGAGTAGACAGAGGGTTAGTTCAGGCAGGCCACTTGCGTTGCGCCCGTACAAAGTGTTTAGAGTAAAAGAAGACTTTACGGGGGTGTGATAGCTTGTTGTGTGGGGGAGTTTTTGCTCAATTTCTTTGGCTTGAAATTGGTTAACAAAGATGCTTATTTTCAGGGGAGTTTTGCTTTTGGTTTTGCTTTTTGCCTATAAGATATGTTTTTAATGTAAAACTTAATTTTTGGTTAGTTTTGTCATCAATCAAAAAGGAGGAGATTGTTGAGCCCTCATGTGTTTTGATGTGCCAAAACTAATCAAAAGATTGATTGAAATCTAACAAAAATGCAAAGGTGTGACTTAAGTCATTACCCAAACAAAAATGTAGATTTCTTCAATCGAACGCCCGTTCCTACTCTATTTAATTTCCCATAAAGCCATTCAACATAGAACGACATTGTTCCTCATGCACGTTCAAGGTTCTACCAAATTCATGCCAAAGGTGCTCAAGCCGATCCAAATGGAATCACCAAATCGAGCACCCGTTCCAAGCATATTTGAACATGTAAGCAATGAAGAACACATTTGGAGAAAGAACAATCAGAATGAACGATCGTCCATCATGCATGTTTCATATGAATGACATCATTCCATTCATTGTTCATGCTTCTGGAATCTTGACAGAAATCTGCGATCACAAAAGGAACGCCCGTTCCAAGTGGTGGAATGCCCATTCCAGTCAAAGTCTAGATTTTCTACTTCGAAGTTTCGAACTCAAATCAAGTTTTAGAATTCAAGTGTCAGACCCAAACAACCTCGACGAACGCCCGTCCTAGAATTCACCAAAGATTGCTCCATAAAGGAACAACATCCTTCCAGGAAACCGTTCATGCTTTTGGAAGTATCTGGACTTTGAAGACCTAAAGACGAATGATCGTTCCAAACAAGGGACGCCCATTCGTGATAGGGAAACATCACATTCAATAAAAGGAATGACCATTCTAAATGCCTCGAATTCAACAAAAAAGTGTTTGTTGGTGTCAAGAACGGTTCGCAATGGTGGAACGTTCGTTCCTCTGAATTCTGTAGCTTTGCAAAAGTGCATTAAATGCAATAACAACTCTATTTTTCAAAAGGGTTGGTGAGATATAAATTCAGAGATTTATTGCACCCCAAAAAAAAAAAAAAGGCAGGAGAGATAGAAGTGACTAAACATCAATAACATTCTTACATAACACCTAGAGCTCAAAAATCCAAATCAACGACTCTCATTTGTACTCATTCTTGAAAATCTTTAGAAAGCACCTTGAAACTTATATTGTTTGTATAAGCCTAGCTTAGAGGCAACCACTCACAAACACTTTATTATCAATCTTGTGGGTGAAATCCTATAAAACTAAAGGCAAGATCCTGTCAAACTATTGTAGAGGCGAAATCATGTCAAACTAGTGTAAAGGCGAAATCTGATTCTAGTGGAACTTCAAGGAGGTTACCTTGAAAAAGTGGATGTTGGAGGCTTGTGGATATAGCTCCAAACTATTATAAATCTCTAAGCATTTCTCTTCTCTTATTCATGTTGATTAAGTGTCCATAGCATTTGGGTAGTTGGAGATTTAATTATTCCGCATTAATTTTGTAACCTCATATTCACACCACCACCCCCCCAAAAAAAAATATGTCTTAAATGCATAAGAATCTATTGTTGTCTCTCATGTTGATTAAGTGTCCATAGCATTTGGGTAGTTGGAGATTTAATTATTCCGCATTAATTTTTTAACCTCATATTCACCCCCTCCCCCTCCCCCTCACCCCCTATAATAAATAAATATGTCTTAAATGCATAAGACATCTATTGTTGTCTCTCATGTTGATTAAGTGTTTAATTATTCCGCATTAAGTGTTGTCTCTCATCTGCATCTTGTTCAAGAGCTAGAAAAGAAATTCAATGGAGAGGAAAAAAAAGAGAGAAGCAACACAAAGCACTAGCTGGAGACATTTTCAGGAATTTACAGGAAGCTAACCAAGAGATGTGATGTTTTACTATCCAATTATAGAGGCCTGAATAGTTGGGGATGAGGCTTTTATGTTATGTATTGTTATTTAATTGACCTCTACAATTGCCTTGAATAGGATACTAACTAAACTTTTGATTGTTAAATTTAGTATGATCTCCAATTGTTGAGCTAGAAAAACTTCATTTGAGGTTGTTGTGGATTTTTGTTTTTCCGGGTTGCTTGATGATAGTGATTATATTGGTGATGATTTTTGGCTAAGATCAGTATGTTGGCTAGTGATGGTTGGATTGGGTAATAGTGATGATGTGATCGCGTGGGAATGGGGGTTTGGAGTGAGCTGATGACCT
Source organism: Pistacia vera (assembly GCF_008641045.1). Taxonomy (NCBI): domain Eukaryota; kingdom Viridiplantae; phylum Streptophyta; class Magnoliopsida; order Sapindales; family Anacardiaceae; genus Pistacia; species Pistacia vera. Next base: position 1,869 of record NW_022196280.1, on the reverse strand, counting down.
ATTAGGTGGGAAGGAGGGCATTAACGTCACTCAACACTATTATTTTAAAACTAACGAAAAGCTAACCAATACTTGAGGGGGTTAATAGATTCGACCAAACCTCGGGGGTTTTAAATATCTCTCCCTTGATAATATATTTTTTTTTTAAATACAATCATAATTTTCCGAATAAATGATAAAGGAAATAAAGAAAATCATACTAACATAAGGAAACATGTAAAGAGAGAATATGATTTTTAAGGTAGAAAGAATTTATCCTATATTAAAGCCTTAATTTATTAAGTTTGTATAAAATTTATGTTATTTATTTATAATCTAAAATTTCATTTAGATTGTTTATGGGCTTAATTATTGGATTATTAAATTTTTATATGATATGCCTTATTTATAATCTGAAATTTCATTTAGATTTTTTTTAGGCTTACTTATTGAATTAGGTAAACTTGTATTTAGCATGTTTTTGTCTTTAATTATTTTGAATTATATAAATTATTGCGGGTCTAAGTTACTTAATACTATACCTGGGTGGTAAAAAGGAAATTGGTCTTCCAGGAGTAACTTTCAATATTATTCAAACTTTATCATCTTACATGATATCATAATCTTTATCCCATTAAATTAGATGATAGCCACCTAGACATACACAGCCTAATGCGAATTACGATGGATTAAATACTATCAGATGTGTCACCCATAACTTGGACCACTACTTCTTTATTTGGGTTTTGTGTGTTATTTTGTAATTGGGTATTCTTTAAAGTTTGGTAAGAAAGATACTTGAAGGTTGACATCTCCATTTAACATATTTTTAACTCTAAGAACCCAATGCCATGTTACTATCATCTTTGTTTTTTAGTATCAGATTCTTTTTTTCTGCGTAGAATAATAGTCACCTATTGAAAAAGAATGCACCTAAGATTCTCAAATTAGATATCTACAAGAGTAAACTAAAGAAAAAGGACACGAATTTTACTTGTATTAGTGAACGGACAATTTTTAAAAGACATATATTAAAAGGTGTCCTTTGAGTGATAATTAATCCAAATGAAACTTGTGTTTTTTTTTTACTAGTTTCTAAAATAATAATAACCCAATTGTTGTTCATTCTATAAAGAAGCATCCACTGTCAGACAAGCCCAAAATGTGCAAAGGCCGTAATTGGGCTTTAACTAGGCTTAGGCCAACCCAAACTAGGATTAAAAACAGTTGGACTTAGAGTGTTAAATTTGAAAAGAGAAGTCATCTCACTTTGATAAAGTTTGGTTGGTGATTGGATTTGTCTTGAAGCTAAGTCCACTTTTGAAGAATTTTGTATCTGTTTGTTTTTATGTATAATAGAATTTTCGATTTCTTTAACAACTGGAACATTAACATGGGAAACGAAGAGGTGCATCCCCGTGATTATTAATTCTATACCCACTAACATCCAACGGCCCATCCATCCCCCACTTGTTTTTAATTATTATAATGAGTTTTTGTGTACTAAACAGGCTGTTAAATGACCCCATGAAAATGACCACAACGGATCCAAACAATTTTATCTTTCTCTATCAAACCCCGTCCCGTTCTACCTACACCTTTATTCCCTTTCACGATGGTCCCACCCTTTAACCTAACAGTCCGTGATGAATCAAATTTTACCCCGTAAACCAAATCACTCAAACAAGTAAAACCTAATCAATCTCTCTAATTATCCTAATTTTCAATTTCAAGCGAAATGGTCATTTCCTCTTTTTTTCATTATCTTAAAATTTCTTTTGTCAAAATAATTAAAAAAGTCTTTGAATGATAATTACAAATTGTAATTAAATAGATGCACATGCGTTTGTTTTATTGAAGAATCTTCATAGATAATAAAATTAGAAACCA